>NC_056736.1:439060253-439132753 GCF_019279795.1 Protopterus annectens | reverse complement strand
AAGATCAATGGAGTTAAGTTTATATCACATGGAGATTCAATTGTCAGTCCTGTGGGGTAATGTACATTTTGGGTTGCAGATGTGATACAGAGATGTGGAATATTGGACAGACCAAAAAAAAGGTTAGGGAGAGAATTTTGGAACGTTTAGCAGACATCAGAAGAGCTAATGTTCATAGTCCCATGGTGGATCACTTTATTAAAAAGCATGCAGGCAATGGGACTCTCTATTTTTTAGTATATTGGCCCAAACTTGTATGGGAACTGGAACAGATTTTGCTAGGAGATTAAATTTATTAGAAACAACATTCATTTTTAATTAGAGCCCACTTTCCCCTAAAGATTTAAATCAGGAAGCTATTCTTAACTTTTAAAGTTTTGTAAATTAATTTTGTTTTTGGCGGACTATATTCAAAGTGTATGTATGGGATATATGTATGGGGCCACTGGTCACTTTAAAGGTTTATTGTACTTAATCAAATGTAATTTAATGTAATTGGATGTTAAGTGATTATTTAATTTGTAAGTGTTTTGTATCATACATTCCTTGAAGGCAAAAAGTCAAGGTACTAGGATTAAACTAGTGAATTTTTTTTTCATGTGTGTTTTTTTTTTTTTTTTTTTTTTTTTGCTGTTTTGGACTTTATTTTGTATTTTTCATTGTTTGGTCACTTGGAACTTGAGTTTCACGTTGATGGCTGCTGGCGCCATGGAACCTAGTAGTAATTCACCGTTTTTGGATTTATTGAGGGGAAAGAGAGACCAGGTTTGCTGATAATCCCTGGAATACCTTCAGTCAAAACAGTCAATCAGCTTAATTTGGCCAGCTGGGAAAACCCATGGCCGAAGAAATTAACTTATTTTATGATGTGAAGCTAATGGAAAAATACTTGAGCTTAAACATCACGCCCAGGGGCGTCAGAGTGGATTGCTTGCCGGCAGGCAAATTTTTGGAAGAAGAACAGGATCTACTGGAAGAGTGGCATGAGGATTCCTTACAATCCACCTTAGGGTGGTTACATGTGCTAGCGAAAAGGAATGTGCATTCATTACACTGCGTATAACAGGAAATCACTAGCCTTGAAAACTCCTTAAAAAAGGAGGTTTCTGAACCTACTTTTGTCATCAAATTTGGTGAAATAAGATAGAGGATTGCTAAACTGGAGTTGAAAATCATCACTAGAAAAAAGAAAAAAAACTATCCAGAGATGTTAATGATTTTGCCAGCAGTAATATGTAGCAAACACCACATATACCCCACCAGGGAAGGTCTTGATTTAGAGTGAATAATTCTCGTACAACGGGCCAAGATTCATCTTACTCTTTAGGGGACACGTCTTCTGAAAAAAGTGTCTCTTTTGAGGCACTCCCTAATGAGAAGCCAGCAGCACAGGGGAGCCAATCGGAGCAGCCCAAGGGTTTTCCGCAGTGCAACTTGAACCAGGACAATAAGTTCAAATGGAAATGGAGATGCTGGTACTGCTATTGTGAGCAGGCCATTTTTGACTTTTGGGGACATTTTAGATAATAAACCTGATGATTTAAAGATTATTAATTTATCTAATCTGGTACTTTCAGAAGTTGGTAAAGGGGTTTGGTTAAAGGGGTCTAAATTTGTGCCTACAAAATGCCTGTCTTTGGCCAACGTGTTGATTGAAGTAAGGAAGTTTTCCCGTAAACTACATTTAAAAGTGGTTTTTTTCCTAAAAATGATGTTAATAATATTGATAATATGAATAATGTTGGTCTTGATTCTTGTGATTCAGATGGCTCTGTTTTGAATGTGTCTGTTTATTATTATGGTGAAGATTTTGGGGAAGGGGATGTGTTTTATAATGATTTTTCGGATTCTCCTCCATTTATTACTGGTTATGGACTATTAGATACCCCTAATTTACCATGCATGGAAAGTTCCTTTTGCCCTCAAACATTGTCTGCAGTTGTTAGTATATTTGAAAAATTGTTGTTAAATAATATTGAAAAATTATTTTTAAAGTTTAAATGTAAAAAAAAAATTCACTTTCACCAAGGATGAGTGGTATGAGTTGAAAAACCTACATAGTAAAGTGGGTGAATATATTTTTAAAGAGGCAAACAAAGGGGGCATTTGGGTTATTATGGATAAAAAGGGTTATCACAATATAATTTTTGAACTTTTGACTGATAACACTAGTTATGTGAAGTTATCTTACAATCCCTTACTGATGTTTAAAGGTGAATTGTCGGAACTTTTGGAAAAAGGGGAAAGGTTTTTGTCAGCACAAAGTGCAAAGTGTTAAAAAATTGTTTATTCCCAAACCTCATGACCCTTTGTTTTATGCTATCCCAAAGGCTCATAAAAATTTAAGGCAACCTCCAGGCAGGCCGATTGTTTTAGGCATTGGTTTGTATCTTGAAAATGTGGGGGTGTTATTGGATTTTTTCTTAAAAGACATGTACATTTCATTCCAGCACATGCTAAAACACTTCAGAACTTTGTTCGATTGTATACAATTTGGAATGGCAGCAGGATTATTTTTGGGCCTCTATGGCTATATCTCCGTTGTACACTAGCATTGTTTCTAGTAAGGGTCTTGAAGCCTTGGCTGGATTTTTGGATGAGGGGCCACAGAATGCATTTGTCTTGGAACTGTTGGAATTTTGTCTTACACATATGTATTTCACTTTTGACAAGGGGTATTATCTGCAGATTAGGGGTACAGCCATGGGGCCACCGTTTGCTTCCTTGTATGCTATTTTGTATATGGGGGACTTTGAAAAGTGGTTCATTTATAGTCAAAAGTATTTTGTGGAAAATGTCATTATTTAAACATTATATAGATTATTTATTTTTTGTTTGCAAGGGATCCAGGGCTGATTTTTTTGAATTTTCAGATACATTAAATCAGAATGCACATGGCCTTAAGTTTAGTTGTTTTACATCTCAGAGAAGTATTAACGTCTTAGATGTCCGATTTTTTGTGGATGAAGCTGGTCGTGTTCAGTATGTTCCTTACAGAAAGGAGATATTGGTGAATAACTTTTTGCATGCATCCAGTATACACCCCTTTTATCTTATTAATGCTTTACCTTATGGTGAATTTAGAAGAATTTGGTTGAATACTTCAGAAATGAAACTTAAGGATAAATACTTGAGTGAAACTGAAGAAAGACTGACCAATAAGGGTTACTCTAAAGAAATGTTTAAAAGGCTAAGAATAGGTTACTTGGTGTATTTAATTCTGCAGATCGGGGTCTGTGTAACATCATGATGTATCCTAGAGTAGTAGATGCCAATATGAAAAGGGACACCAGTAAAAAAAATGTTTTTTGTTATGAGGTGCAATCCTTTTCTCAGAAATGTTGCAGAGAATAGTATCTAGTCTATAGCCAATGATTACTACAGATGTGAATTTGGGGAGATTATTCCCAGAACATGTGACCTTTTCCTACAGTTGATTTTCTAATTTGAAGAAACATTTAAACTGTTCTCATGACGGACCAGTAGTCAGTAGTAGATCTTTGGGATCTTTCTCTTATGGTAGGTGTAGTTTATGCAGTAGGATTAAAGATCTATCTGATACTAAGATCAATGGAGTTAAGTTTATATCACATGGAAGATTCAATTGTCAGTCCTGTGGGGTAGTGTACGTTTTGGGAAGCAGAAGTGATAGAGAGATGTGGTATATTGGCAGACCAAAAGGAAGGTTAGGGTGAGAGTTTTGGTACATTTAGTGGACATCAGAAGGGCTAATATTCATAGTCCCATGGTGGATCACTTTATTAAAAAGCATGCAGGCAACGGTGACTCTATTTTTTAGTATATTGGCCCAACCTTGCATGGGAACTGGAACGGATTTTGCTAGGAAATTAAATTTATTAGAAACAACATTCATTTTTAATTACAGCACACTTTCCCCTAAATTCAGGAAGTTATTCTCAACTTTTAAAGTTTTGTAAATTAATTTTGTTTTGGCAGACTATATTCAAAGTGTATGTATGGGATATATGTATAGGGACACTGGTTACTTTAAAGGTTTATTGCATTTAATCAAATGTAATTTAATGTAATCGGATTATTAGATGTTAACTGATTATTTAATGTGTACGTGTTTGTATCATACATCCCTTGAAGGTGAAAAGCCAAGGTACCAGGATTAAACTGGTGAAACTCTTTTTCATATGTTTTTTGCTGAATAACCATAGAACCCTGTAGCCATACATCCCCCCAGGGTGAGAAAGTGAGACAAAGAGAATAAGCAGGCATTATCAGCTGGATGTATAGCTCCCCAGTGTGTATATAGTTTGTCAAAAGCAAATTAATCAAATTTTATTGTCCAAGACTGAAACACTGACCTATCAACCCACCAAAGAGTTAATAAATTATCGTGTAACAATCATCAGACATATTTATTCTTAGATGGGGGCATGGGACAAATGCTCTGCACTGGTAGGCTATACCACCTGTACAAATTGTCCTGCAGTTTTACCATTTTGTCTTTTAGTCTTGATGAAATGGGCTGTGAAGATAGATAAAGGCTGCCAGCCTAGCCAGATAGAAATTTATAGATAATTCTGTCACTTGTAAATATTAATGTAAGCCACGGGCTGGTTCTCTTAAATGTGAAAAGACTGCATTGGATATTGAACTGCAAAAATGTAACACCAGTGCACTCTACTGTAAGAAAGCTGTCAAGCATTTCATGACTGTCTTTGATGTTAAAATTCGGAGCCGATATGTCTAGAGGGAGGCATCATGCCTATTATTTTAAAACCAGAGTTAATGGCTAGAATTTGCATGTATAAATGTCCTTTATTGCTCTGGATTCTGAAAGAATGTAAATGTAGTTTCTGTTAGCCTGGGAACACCAGAGAAGTGTGAATAATGATGTCATGTGAAGCAGCTCTGTATTATCAATTTAAAGAAAGAGAGAATCAGAGAGCTCAGAGCATTTTGTCTTGGGAACATTCAACTCACCTGTTCTGTATGTAAGTTATTTAGAATTGTGTTTTCTCCTAGATATAGCTAAGAAATAATAAGATTAGAATAGTTTTTCTGTGATGTCAGAACTTTTCTACTGTATTATTTCTCTGTGATCTCTGAACTCTTGACTAGCACTGTGTAGTAAAAAGTATTGTCTTGTGTTTTTATTATTTATTATTAAATATTTTTAAACCTTTCAACTGTGGCTGTTTTGTGTAGAGATAATGTAAGCTCTATGAGTACATTGCATATATATAGTGATGCTGTACCAAGTCACTCCAAATAAGTCTTAACAGTTAGGTCACACTTACATTTGGATAATAATATTGCACAGTAATAATTGGACACCCTTTTAAGGGCCTTGGAGTAGCTGATAAATATTAGTTGGGTGGTGACAGTGATTTCTACCGTATAGTCTGGGTAAAAGGGGCACAGCTGGAGAACCTGTGCTAGCCTTCCCCAGCAGTGTCTGTGTGGTTGTATAAACTCTTATCTCAAAGTGTGTGTGCGTTTCAGCTACTTGGGCAGGGACATTAAGCAGTGGTTGGACAGAGAGGGTGCTGGAGGTTTTAGGCTGAGATATGGACCCTATAGCTGTGCCAGTGGGGAATCTTATTGGGGACATGGAGAGAAAGGGAGAAACCATCCCCAGAATGACTGTGATCTCTGTGTGCTCTAAAGGAAAATTGTACTTTACTCTGTATATATTTGTTATCCTTTCCCTATATGGATGCTCCTCACTGGTGTTAGTGGTGAGGATTGAGGCTTCTTGATTGCTGGGCCAGTGCACAGACATCACGTATTAATTGTTTGGCAATGGTGGGATATCCACACCACATATTAATTGGTTGGCAAATACTAATTGGCTTGTAGTGGTGTGGGTAAAGTGAATTCCTGTAGCTTGTGTACAGTGATCACTGAAGGTGTTTTGTACTCTAAATCAGCCATGCAGTGAATACTCAGAGTTCAGATCACAATTGTTTTATTTCTTTTGTTAGCGTAGTTAGTCAGGGAGAGCAGGTAGCATGTCAGCAGAGGAGTATAGAAAGCTGACAAGGAGCCAGCTGGCTGAGATGTGCCAGGCTATGGGATTGGTGCATGGAAACCTAAGGCAGACATGATTGCAGCTTTGGTCACTGCTACATTAGAAAACAGCAACCAGGAGGATGATCAGACTGGCATTGGAAATGTACCACCCTCAGAGAATGGACAACTCAACCTTTCTGCAGAGGACTTAAAACTCCATCTGGAGCTAAAGAGACTTGAGTTGGAGGCCAGGCATTTGGAAATAGAAGTAGCTGAGAGACTGAGATGTCTGCAGGCTGAGGAGAATGAGAAACTGCGACACCTGGAAGCTGAGTTAAAGGAGAGGCAGAGACAGCATGAGAGGGAGATGCTGATTCTTCACCAGAGTCATGGAAGTAATTGGAAAGGGAGTAACTGGACCCTAGAACCACAAAAGGTCAGTAAATTTCTTCCGCAGTTTAAAGAGGGGGATAATTTTTATAGTTTCATTCATATGTTTGAGAGGTTATGTAAACAGTATGATGTTGACCATAGGCTCTGGGTGCGGTTCCTGACCCCCTTACTCCATGGTAAAGCTGTAACTGTGTTGTCTAAACTTGCTGATTGTGAATATTTTGATTATGCTGCTGTTAAGAATCACTTGTTAGAATATTTTAAGCTAACACCCGAAACTTATAGGAAAAAGTTTTGTGAGCATAGACACAAGGCAGATGAAAGTGTTTGTGAATATGTTGCTGAACTGAGCACTTATTTTCATAGGTGGGTGAGTGGATGTCAGGTCACTACTTTAGAAGGGCTGGCAGATCTTTTGTTGAGGGAACAAACCCTTAGCACTTTGCCTGAGGACATGAGGCTCTGGATAGCTGGTAGACAAGGTGCTACTTCAGATAAGTTGGGGATGAAGGGAGACCTATACTTAGCAAGCCAGGGCATCCCTGAACAGAAAAGGGACCACCAGTACTGCTCATGGGTCTAAAGGAACCCATGGTGGGCAGCACAGACTGCCCCAACAGAATCTGCCAGTAGCATGGGAAGCCACTAATCCAGGTACACATCCAGGACCTAGGGTTAAATGTTTTGAATGCAACCAGTGGGGCCATGTGGAATACAGATGTCTATGGAGGCAAGGTTGGGAACAAAAGGTGAGCCAGTAAGTGGGAAAGACAAAATGCTAATAGTAAGTTGTCTTGAGACAATAGGGGTACCAAACTATTATCCTGCAGATGTCCTGATAGGGAAGGATTTGGATGAGGTAGTACCATGGGCTTATGCAGTTACATGCAGTCAGGCTTTGAGACTAGCATGTGAGTCTGGTAGCCTGGGGAAGGCCCCAACAGACTGCATAACTGCAGCCAGGACTGGTGAGGTGAGACTGAATGCGAGCCACAGCTGCTTTTGGGTACTGATTATTCCCTTGGACAAAGAAGTACTCTCAAAGTGACTGCAGAGGTAGAGGTGAGTAGTAGTACTCAGGCTGACAGTGAAGTAACACTGTCAGAGGATGCCAGACTTTCTGTGGAAGGGGAGCTGGGAAAGGTTACAAAGAGAGAGTTGAGACAGGCTCAGCTCTCAGACCCTACATTGCAAGGCCTGAGAGAGGTAGCTAGTGAGGGACCTGATTCTCAAGGAAAGGGGGAATCTGTATACTGGGACAAAGGGTTATTGTATAGAGAGTGGACCCCTGAGGGGAGGGCTAGAAGGTGAGAGACTACAGCAGTTGCTAGTGCCTAGGGTCTACCATCAGGTGCTTCTAGCCATAGCCCATGGTATTCCCTTTGCAGGTCATATGGGCATAAAATGTACCAAGGGATATATTATGAAGAACTTCTATTGGCCTGGAATTTCCAGAGATGTAACAGGGTACTGCAGGACCTGTGAGCAGTGCCAAAAGGTAGGCAACATAGGAGACAAGGTGAGAGCTCCTTTGATGTCTTTGCCTGTGACTGAGGAGCCATTTCAGAAGGTAGCTATTGATATTGTTGGGGCTCTAAGTACCCCAAGCTCCACAGGGAAAAAGTATATCCTAGTGGTAGTAGATTATGCTACAAGATACCCTGAGGCAGTGGCTCTGTCTTTGACTGAGGCAGAGAAGGTGGAAAATGCTTTGTTAGGGATTTTCATCAGGGTAGGTTTCCCAAAAGAAATACTGACTGACAAAGGTGCCAATTTCATGTCAGACCTTCTGGCTTGTCTGTGGAAGTAATGTGGGGCGAAGCACAAGAAGACCACCCCCTACCATCCCCAGACTAATGGTCTTGTTGAGAGGTTAAATTCTACAATCAAGTCCATGCTATGGCCATTCACAGACCAGTTCAAGAGGAACTGTGACAAATATTTGCCCGTCTGTTGTTTGCTTACAGAGAGGTTCCCCAGGAATACACAGGGTTTTCACCCTTTGAGTTGTTGTATGGGCATAGGGTGAGGGGACCTCGAGATTTAATTCGAGATGAGTGGGAAGTTGAGTGTGAACCTCACTGTTGTGGCATATGTCCTAAACATCAGGACAAGGCTCAGGGAACTCATGGGCTTGGCCCAGGAGAAACTGGCAGAAGCCCAACAACAGAAAAAAAGCATGGTATGACTGGAATGCTTGAGCTAGAGAGTATGCTGTGGGGCAGTAGGTAATGGTTCTCATTCCTGTCAGACACAGCAAGCTACAAGCAGCTTGGGAGGGACCCTACAAGGTGGTAAGAAAGGTAAGTGATGTTAACTACATGGTGGAACTGCTAGGCAGGAGGCAGGTGCACAAATTCTACCCTGTTAACATGATGAAACATTAACATGATAGGGAGAACCTTGTGCTGAGCATTTGCAGTGGATTGCAAGAGGAGTCTGAGGGAGATCTGGTGATTGATCTCCTCAGTGAGGCTTGGACAGACACCTCAGTGGGAGGGGTACCAATGTCCCAGCAGCTATCTTGTAGCCAGGTTTGAGAAATCAGAGCAGTGTTACAGAGATTTGGAGACATGTTCACTTGGAAACCAGGGTGCACCCACCTGGTGCAGCAGCAGGTGGCTACAGGACCACAACACCCTATTAGGCAGGCCCCTTATAGGTTGCCTGAGAGAGTCAAACAGACTCTGAGGGAGGAGATACAAAAAAGGTTTGAACTAGGAGTAATTCAAGAGTCCAACAGTCCCTGGGCCTCCCCAGTGGTGCTGGTGCCAAAGAAGGATGGCAGCACCAGGTTCTGTGTGTATTACAGGGAATTAAATAGTCACACAGAGCGAGATACTTTCCCCATGCCTAGGACAGATGAGGCCCTTGAGCAGCTGGGTGGGGCTAAGTATTGTACAACCATTGAGCTTAACAAGGGTTACTGACAGGTGCCCTTGACTCCCAGTCCTAAAGAGAAGTCAGCCTTTGTAACTTCTTTCAGCTTGTGTGAGTGCCATATCCCCTGAAAGTTAAATATACCAACTCTGAGATCCCACTACAGTGAGGAAAAGGGTAAATTTCCTGTTCTGCACTGTCCCATGATTTCCATTCAAAACCTTTGAGTTTTCAGAAAACTGATCATAGATTCTCAACCACAAGAATTTCGAGTTTCTGAAAACTCAATCATCTGATAAGGATCCATATATCTATAGCTATGTATCTATAACTATATCTATATATGCACATCAGCCACTCCAGTGGTTTGATTCCTACCTACAAGGCAGGCAGCAAGCTGTCTTGTGGCAGGGTGAACTACCCTCATGCCTCCTCATCAGGCTAAGAATCCCCCAGGGCTCAATACTAGGTCCCCTTCTCTTCTCCATCTTTATAAATGATCTTAGCACAATCATACCAGAGGCTGCCTGCATTCAATATGCAGACGACTCCACCTTAATTTGTTCTGCCACCAACCCAACAAATCTTACCACAATAACCCAAAACACATTTAACTTGGTTAAAAAATGGCTACTAAACCAATGTCTAATCTTAAATCCCAACAAAACTAAGTTACTCCTCTTCTTCCCTACGCGTAGGTCCACCCCACCACTCTTCAGCATAACAGCTAGTAATGGGACCATTATCTCCCCAGAAACTCAAACTAAACTCTTGGGTGTCACAACTGATAATTTCATATATATATATATATATATATATATGGGTCTACTTTAAAAGACCGAAACGACGATTCCCCGACACGCGGAAAACGAAGACCAAACGACCGACAGGTAAGTTTATCGAAAGGGTGATTTGCCGACAGCGGAAAGACCGACAAGGGTAATGTGTGATCCCGACTTGGTAAGTGTGCAACAGTGACGGAGTTAGGAGCGGTCATATTGTGGGATTTTGGGTTAGGCTGTGGGAAAGGTGAGTGTGTGTTAGTGTTGGAGTTAGGGTTCGGGTAAGGTAAGTGTGTGATAGTGAGGGACTGTAGTTTAGGGACAGGTTAAGTGAGTTAGGTTTAGAGTGTGGGTAGGGTGTGTGTGCGATAGCGACGGGCTTTATGTTTTTGGGTGGGTTAAGTGAGTTAGGGTTAGGGTGCAGGTAGGTGAAGTGTGCGATAGTGTCAGACCTTGGGGTTAGGGGTGGGTTAAGTGAGTTAGGGTTAGGGTGCAGGTAGGGTGAGTGTGCGATAGTGTCGGACCTTAGGGTTAGGGTTTGGGTTAGGGCTAGTGGGTATGCTATGTAGTGTAATGTGTTGTTTACATTCGGTGTGTCGGTGTAATGGTGTTCGGTGTTTTGCGTTGTCGGTTATGTGTGTTGTCGGTTATCTGGTCTCGGTGATTTGTGTGTCGGCCTTTCAAAGTAGACCCATATATATATATATATATATATATATATATATATATATATTTTTTTTATATGGTTTACCACCATATAACCGACGGACGAATGGTTGAGCCCTGATGACCAAAAGGAGTGTGGTAAATATGCGCATTGCTGAACACAACTATATCAAATTGCAGAACCACGCCCTCTTTTTGACCCATGTTAGCACTTGTTTGGGATGTAGAGCGATCAAAAATGTCGTATTTGGTGTTTTTGCGACATTCCGACCATTCAACATGCAAAAATTTGGTTATTGGACTTAATCATTGTTGGGTTCAACTGCCGTGTGTTTAGTTATGCAGTGGTAAACCTATTTATATATATATATATGTGTGTGTGTGTGTCTGTGTGTGTACGTGCATGCGTATGTGTGTGTCTGTACATGATGCATGTGTGCGTGTGTGTGTGTCTGTACATGATGCATGTGTGCATACGTGCGTGTGTGTGTGTGTGTGTGTGTGTGTGTCTGTACATGATGCATGTGTACACATGTCTGTGTGCATATGTGTGTGTGTGTGTGTGTGTGTGTGTGTGTGTGTGTGTGTGTGTGTGTGTGTGTGCATACATTTGTGTCTGTGTGTATATAGTGTACTCATTACTCGTTATAAAATGACCATTCAGAATAAACACATTGCATTGCTTAAAGATATGAGACAGGCACAAAACTTCAACCTGAAGTGATCTTCAGCTGCTTTTAAAATCAGAAGAGTTCCCCTGTTACTTATAACAACTCTTAACTATACTCCGACTGAATACTTCATTAAGACCTAAAAATAAAAACATCAAGTTACAGATAAGACAAAATAATTTGGTGTTGTTTCTGTGATTATTTTTACCTGTTCTTCTTAATCACATCAACACATTAGGAAAAATGAGATACTGATACTAATCTTCATAACATTGTTGATTGGCATTGGAAACGTTGCTTAATCAAGTCATCCTACTAATTAAGGAAGATGTTTTTTGTTTTCATTGGCAATGCACTATTTATTTAATTACTTTTTTCTTACTACAATACTGGACTGATCCGCAAGGGAGCAATTAAACTCACAGACTGGGAAGTACAGAAAAATAATATAGATATTTAGAGAGAGGATGCAACAAATAACATCAAGAAAATAGATAAGTATAAAATAAGCAAAAATGAAACACACTTCTTTATTGACATATTTACAGTAATTTTAGATTTAAGATTTTCTGCTAGGTAATTAAAGGGAGGTAAACCAGCTGCCAGAGACTTGCTCCTATCTGTTGAACTTAAGAAGAACATTCTGCTCTGGAATAATTTTGAAACTCTATTTCTTTGGAAAGCTATCCATTAGTAATCATTCTCTGAACATAAAAGCAAGGAAAATCTGGAAAAAATGAAAAATTAAGCCATAATATTTCATAATAAATTTAAAAAAATGGGGGAAATGTAGCTTTGTAAGCAAATGAAGCACTACTTTCACTTTCATAGATGACTTACAAATGGAAGACAGTTGAGGGATCCCATAATATAAATTACAGATTTCTTTTCTCTGTTTTGAGGCCCTGCAATAGTGCATTGCCAGCAGTCCACTGCAATGTGTTAATATGTGTAGCTTGCTTTAAAAAAATTAGAGTTTGCATTACATAAATCATCTCTTGGAATATACCTTAAATGCATTCATTGAGAGCCTTACTTTTCTTGTTAAACTCTGAAGTGAACTGGCTGGGTGGTTTCCCAGACCTCAAAGTACCCACAATATTGGACAGAAAGCTACCAAAAGGCTGAAAAAACATGCCTGTAAGAGCATTCGCTATAAGAGTATTCACTCTTACAGACTAGAACCATTATAACAGATATAATTTATTTCTGGACAGCCTTTAGCTACTAGTTATATTCTATTTATTTGTTTTATGAGCAAACCAATTAAGTATAAGTTCTTCTTTTCAGGAGCAACCTGAAAGCACTGTCTGGTTAAGTGGTTTTCTAAATGTCACAAAGAAAAACAAATTGAGACTGAAAAAAATCTAACAATGACCACAGGATAAAAGATGTTAGCAGCACATCGCCTTAATCATCTGGACTAAACTGCTCATATTATGCTTAACCCCTCTAAACTTCATGACAGCAGTCTTATTCAAATTCACCTTTAGGCTTTTATTCCTGGTCCATCTCTCCAAATTTTCTAATAATGCTGTACCCCTGTTTCATTTGTATAGGTACAATAAATGCACATAGCCTATGTAATACATGTGTATAGTCTGTGACATAAGCAAATATGGTTCATTATTTATGTTCTTAGTTTTTTGAAGGGATTATTTCAACTAGAAATAGACTATTTTCATCTGAACAGGGATAGTTTTATCAGCAATGTGGGAAAATTCACCTACTCTCACAGGATAAAAAATAATTTTGTGTACTATCGTTATTAGATAGATTTTAACTTTTTTATATAAGGAAACTACTGACAGGGGTAGTAGAAGGAAGGGAAGGAGGACATTGCAAAGACAGAGACAGTTATCAAAAAACAGAAAGGCAGGAGAATTAATTTTATAGAATAAAAATTGTTTTGGATTATGTATTGATGCAAAATTGCTAAAAGTAAAGAATGGGACAAGGAAATAGATAACTTGTACATAGTCAATGAGCAAGACTTTTCCCAGGGTTCTAATTTTATTTATTTATTATTTCTTCCTTGGATATGCTGGAGCGGATGCAGAAAGTGTGTAATTATATAGGTAACACTCAGGAAGGTGAGAGAAACAGTAAAGGAGAATACAGTAGCTTTAATGGAAATAATGTATAGGATGATATAAGCTGCAAAAATATCTACAGAAACTAAAGTATCAGAGGGAATGCATAGAAAAATCACAGTATTACAGAAAAGTGACCACAGATAAGATTGCTTGGAAAAAGAATACATTCCTTTGGACTTTTTAATCAAGTGAGAGTCTCATTAATTTGGCATTGCTTTTTTTTCTGTTGAACAGGCCTATTAAATAATTAATTTAGGAACAGAGCTGTTCACTGACATAACATTATATAAGATTTAGGTATAAAAGCATAAAAAGCGGTTTTGCAATTTAGGCCAGACATTTTCGAAAAAGACAATGTCAAGAAGCTTTTGTTACAATAATGTGCTAGATTTTTATGAAATAGAAACTTGAGGGGAATATGAACTGTGGGTTGGGAGGACTGGTTTGATTTACACATCAATGATTATAAGCTATTATATTTAAATAATGTGGTTATGATATACAGTCATAGGAAAGCTTTAAGATATCAAGTTATTTCTAGGGTGATTCTAGGTACTTAATCAATAATCAAAAGTAAGATGTGAAGAATGTGGGGGAAAGAGGCATGCAACCCGTAGTTACAAAGTATTCTGCACAGAATATGGAAGTTAAATGTGATTTTGTTCTTTAAAGATAATGTAAGAAGATGAATGAGAGTATAAAAAAGCAGTACTTAAATCTGCAGAAAGTAGTGAAATGGAAAAAATGGCATAAGGCAGATTCAGGATCAATGAATGATGCCTCTATGTTGCTTATACATATGTGTAGGACAAAAGAGAAATAAGGTTTCTAAAAATTGTCCAATTAAATTGGGACAATTTACCTTTGGATATCAGAAATGAGGCTGACTACTTTAATTTCTGGAGCATGTTATTAGCATGTCTACATGATGCTTGCATGTGTTACTGTTTTAAACATACTGGCTAATTATAAATCATTGCCCATAACTACAGTGACAGATATTTCATTTCTAACATCCCTTCTGCTTAATTTTCCTGGATTCATTTTGTAATATTTATCTAATATTTTTTAAAAACTTAATTAATCTCGATCTTTATTTTCTTCTTTTTTCTATTCATCTCTATCGGTGCTTCCTAGCATTGATAATATTGATCTAATTTTCTTAATTTTCTTATTTTTTTCTGAGACACTTTAAACTAACCATTTGAATTTTGTCTTAAATTCTATTATGGTGCCTCCAGTTTACGTGGATATTTATTGTTGTTAAACTTATCATGTGCTCTAAAGTGGTATGCAAGCAAAAGTATAAATATTGATGAATTTGAATTGTTTGATGTATATTGTTTAAAGTATGTAATGTTGAAAATGTAATTACCAATCTTCAAATATATGTTTAATATTCATGATTATTGCAATAATGACAGATGCAACTCTTTAAGCATTGTGTTGCCTTTTGACCCAAGTTGTGTATTAAAATTATCTGTTAAACAGATCAAATAAATAATGTGGAATTCAGTAAGAAATTTGAGAGCCTGAAAAACAGAAGAGAAGATAGAAAACAGTACAGATGAAGGGGCTAAGGGAGGAAGAACAAATCATAAGGTATCAAGCAAATAAAGGGAAAAAAAGGAACTGGAATTTGAACATTTTGAAGAAAGGAAGGGAGGTAGAAAAAAGATACTGTGATTTTTGTTTTTATTATTAAATGTTAGCAGTATCAAATCTGTTCTTAGAAGGCTGATTATGCATACATGGTACATATCTTTAATGAGTAGCACTATATGTCTGGAAGTTAGTGTACTTGAAAAAAAATGAACTCTTTAAAATGACATGGGAAGACTTAAATGAAATATACTGCAAGATTCTACCACACTAGTCATGTATTTTTGTTTCTGAAAAAGTGAGATGTAAGATATGTGTTTCTTTCTTTAAATTATTGGTGCCAGTAGTATGTTGGTCAAGGAGTGGGGTTTTCTGTGACTAGACAACTTCAAAACCACATGCGATGAGGGATTCAAAATATTGTGTGATGGGGTGCATCAAGCCTGAAAATAGAGATTTATCTCCAACAATTGGTACATCTTGTGCATGGGTAAGTTAGGCCTGAAGATAAGAATATTTCTGAAAAATAGGGACATATGAGAGGTTTACACTTAACTCTGTGTTTATAAAAATGATGAAAGTAAAGTTCTGTGGTCTACAAAGGATTAGCACTGATGTTTTACTTTTGGCATTACTGTATATGGATACTATGAAAATAAACAGACAAAGAGCATGACAACACAGCTGATAAGTAAAAGTTGTGTTGTACAGATAATGTGTGAAATGGGAAATGTGCTAACATCCTATACACCAGCAAAAATGGATAATGAAATGATTGAAAAATGCAGATGTTCATCGTGTTACACTGCTGCAGTTATCACACTTGGGTTATCCTGCCATCAGGCGGTCCCGCAGTCAGCCAGAGTTCCAAAGTCTTGGTCCGGCATCGGTTGCTGTCGCTTCTTCCCTGACGTCAGTGTGCCAGGGGTATATAAGATGCATCTGATGCCATTTTCTTCAGTCTTTCTTGCCACGCGGTGCCCGAAGCAGAAGCAGTTCGCAAGTGCCGGTCGGCCAACTCCTGAGATTTTCGAAGTCAAATTTCAGATCCGAAGTCTTCAATAAAGCTAAGTACCCCATTGGGGAAACCTTTTTCTTGCCTCAGTCCGATGTTAGAAAAAGTTAACAATTGTATTTCTTGTGGAAAGCAAATACCTCATAAGGACTTCCACTCTTACTGTATTCCATGCCTAGGCCCTGATCACGACGTCACTAGTTGTCGGTTCTGTGCTAGATTTAACAAACGTACTATTAAAAGGCATTTTGATTTTGCTTTGCACTACTTTGGCCGAAGGTTCAATTATACTATGTCATTGGATCATCCGACGACCGCATTACTGAAAAAACACAAGGACAAGGATAAAGACAGACATCCGAGGTCCAAAACTGATGACAAAGCCTCTTCTAGGCCAGTCGCCGGGTCTCCAGTTCTCAGTGAGGCACTTTCGCAGCCCCCTGACACCCGCTACCTCAGAGCCACAGGCCACCTCCAACTCCCACGTGAAGATAACTAGGCCTCTGGAAATTCAAGGTATTGGGCCTACAGAAACTAATCCCTCAGATGGGTCCGGAGCCGCTGAGCAGGCATCAGCTTCTGAGGGTGTTTTCAGACCTTCAAAACTTATTATCAAGACAAAAGTACCACTAAAGACAAAGAAACAAGTACAGCCTTCTCCTGGAAAAACCACCATGCCTAAAAAACAGATGCTTAAAATGCCCAAAGACCTCATTACTCTAATCAGGGGTTCCCATCCCCCTCCTGAGAAAAGGCCTAGGCAGAATACAGACTATGATTGCTCTGATCAGGTTTCCATTTCCTCTGATTCCACTTCTGACCAGGGGTATTCTATACCTCTCTATGAGGACTCTGATGCTGAAGAATCTATCCCTTCAGCCTCTCCTCCTGAGGATTATTCTTTTGGGGAAACTTTACATACCATGAGAGAGCACTTCCATTGGGAAAGTCAGGAATACTCAGAGTTTAAGAAAAGGCTCAGAGATTTCCTTTTACTACCTCAGCCCAGGCCCCTGGCTATTCTGCCTGTGCTAGATATTGTGGATGGTGTGTTCTCTGAATCCAGCTTATCTCCTGATTCCTTACCCCCTGCACCAGCCAAGCCAGATAGGTACTACAGAGTCCCTGACTCTCACAAGTTTCTTTATAAAACCCCTTCTGATGATCCAGAAACTATTTCCCAGGGTCCAAAAGGAGGTAAGGCTTCCATTACAAAAAATCCAGTATCCTCTGACAGAGATTCCAGAGCTTTGGATAGATGGGGGAAGAAAGTATACACTTTTGCAACTTTAGCTGTAAGAGCTTTAAATTGCCAGTTTCACATATTTAAGTACCAACAATATTTAACGGCTCAATTAAAACAGAAAATGCTTGCAAGCCTCAGAAGCTCCTGATTGTAAAGAAATGCAGGATTTGTTGCATGCAATTGAACAGGTGGGAAAACATACTCTGCAATGTGGTTTTGATTCTCTAGAGGCCTCTTGTAGGGCCGCAGTTACAGGTTCAGTGATTCGAAGGCATGCTTGGTTAAAAGAACAGAGTTTACCTGATCATGTTAAGGCAAAATTATTGGATGCTCCTTTACAGCATGATACCTTGTTTTGTGATAAGGCAGAAGAGGTGTTAAAGAAAATGGAGGAAAAAGCTAAATCTATGCAAACAGTCAATGATTTCTTGCAGGTACAGCCACCTCGATTTAGCAGAAATTGGCCTACAAAAAATTGGTCCTTTCCAGTGTCAGACAGGCCACAGAGAGACAGATACAGATGCCCAAGAGGAAGATCTCAACCCCAAGGCTCAAACAGACAAAAACAGTGGGGCACCTCAACCCCCAAAGGAGGTGAGGACAAGTCTCAACGTTACAGGAAACAGTCACAATGACTTTCCCCTTCGTACGCCAAGCACTTCCCTTTTGGAAGCCCCCTTAGGGGGGAAAACTAGCACTTTTTTCTCAAAACTGGCAAACAATCACCCAAGACAGATGGGTTCTGGACATTGTGTCTCAAGGTTACAGGTTCCACTTTCATACGTTACCAAGGCTAAAAGGAATGCCAGACCTGCCACAAAATCAATGGGCAGAGGCACGAAAGCAAATTTCAATCCTCATGGACATGAGAGCTATTCAAAAAGTACCACAGCAAGAACAAGGACAAGAATTTTACTCAAGACTCTTCCTGGTCCCCAGAAAGGACAAGGCCTGGAGGCCCATACTAGACCTTTCAATTCTAAATACTTACCTGGATATTCCAAAATTCAAAATGTTGACTTTACAGCAGCTTCTACCCATGCTGGGCAAGAACGCTTGGCTTGTTACTCTGGACCTCAAAGAGGCATGCCTGCATGTCCCTATCAGACATAATTGCAGAAGATACCTCAGCTTCAAAGCTGGCTCAATGCACTACCAATTCTCTGCACTGCCCTTTGGCTTATCTACTGTGCCCAGAGTCTTCACAAAGTGCCTGGCACCAGTAGTTACTTTTTGCAGACAAAAAGGAATTCAAATATATCCATACCTGGACGACTGCCTCATTCAAGCAGAGACAAAGGACATCCTCCTGCAGCATCTGGCATTTGTAAAAAGGTTGCTAACTTTTCTAGGGTACACAGTAAATGAAAAGAAGTCAAAACTAGTGCCCTCACAACAGATTACATTCCTGGGTGCCAGCTTAAATACAACGGCCCAGATGGCTTACCTCACGCCAGACAAACAAGTTCAACTAACTCAATATTTTCAATTACTGGCAAAAAAGTCCCATCTCCCTGCAAGAAAAATTCTGCAAGCCCTAGGATTCATGGCATCCTGCATACTAATACCATATGCCAGACTGCATACGAGGAAAATACAATGGTACCTAAAAAGTCTTTGGACTCAACACTCTCACAGTTTAGAAGCAGTAATACCAATGATTCCTTGCCTACAACAGGAGTTTCGATGGTGGGCACAGGCACGTCACCTAAACAAGGGTCAGCCTTTCACCCTACCCACAGCCAGGCAAACTCTAACAATGGATGCTTCGGATTACGCCTGGGGAGCACACATGGCAGGAAAATGCATGCAGGGTAGGTGGACCACAGACCAGATACATCTACACATCAATCAAAAAGAGATGTTAGCTGTACAAAATGCCCTAACAACTTTCAAGGACCTTCTGCATCCAGGACAATTATTATTAAAGACAGACAACACCACAGTAATGTGGTACATAAACAAACAAGGGGGCACTCATTCTTACCCCTTATGCAGGCAAGCCATGACCTTGTGGAACACAGCTCTAACGTACCAAGTTCACCTGCAAGCACAATTCCTGCCAGGAAAGAAAAATACTCTGGCAGATGATCTAAGCAGAAATATCATGGACCCTCACGAATGGAAATTGAATCCACAAATCTTCGGCATGGTAAAGCAAAAATGGGGATGCCCAGACATAGATCTTTTTGCCTCCCCACTGAACTGCCAACTACAAAAATTCTGCACAAGGACTTATCACAAACAAGCATGGAAAGTGGATGCTCTTTTGTTCAGCTGGAAAAACCTAAAAGTATATGCATTCCCACCTCTGTCTCTCCTTTCAAAGGTACTCCTAAAAGCCAGACAAGAGAAACCACAGATGATACTGATCACTCCAGACTGGCCATGCCAGCACTGGTACCCTATCTTAAGGAACCTTGCTCAAGGCCTACCATGGATTTTGCCTCAGATTCCACACCTTCTGATTCAACAAAACAATCAGATCCTGCACGAGCAGCTCAAAACCTTAAACCTGGCTGCATGGCAGATTCATTAGACAAACAGGCAACAGCTCTCTCTAAAGCAGTTATGGATGTCATTTTGGAGGCCAGGAGGCCTAGCACCAGGAAGGCTTACTCAGAAGAATGGAAATGATTATGTGCCTGAAACCAGGCTCAAAGCCTTGATCCTCTTGTTCCAAACATTCCTCAGATTTTACAATACTTAACTGAGATGCTGGACAGATGCCTATCCTTCTCATCAATTAAGATCCACGCCTCTGCCATTTCAGCACATTACAACACGGATCCTCCTTTATTCTCTCATCACTTGCTAAAGCAGTACCTCAGAGGGGCTAAGACCGCCCCGGAGAGCACCAACACCAACTTGGGACCTCAATTTTGTTTTGGAAAAACTGACCCTGCCTCCTTTTGAGCCAGCCTATACAGCCGATCTAAAATTTTTATCATGGAAAACAGCTCTGCTCCTAGCAGTAACTTCAGCACGAAGATTCTCAGAGCTACAGGCATTAATGGCAGTGGAAACTTTTATAATTTTTCATCAGGACAGGGTTTCTCTAAGGACAAACCCTACCTTTATGCCAAAGGTGGTATCTAGTGTGGCTCTTAACCAAACCATCCATTTGCCAACTTTTTATCCAAACCCCAGAATAAATGGGAAACACTTCTGCATTCTTTGGACATACACAGGCAGCTACGCTTCTACGTGGACAAAACAAAAGCTATCGGGAAATCTGAGCAACTGTTTTTTGCATATGCTGCAGGATCACAGGGCAAGGCTATCTCAAAGCAGACTATATCCAAATGGATAGGATATTGTATTCATTACTGCTACACACTGCATGGAAAATCAGTTCCAAAACACATTAGGCCACATTCCACCAGGGCTACAACCACTTCAATGGCCTTTCTCAGAGGAGTACCTACAAAGGAAATTTTAGAGGCTGAAACTTGGAGTTCAGTGCACACCTTTACCAAGCATTACCACCTGCCTCTTTACTCTAAATCCAGAGCAGGATTTGCCACTGCAGTTCTGCAGGGCCTCATAGCCAATCCTAACTCCTTATAGACCAGCCACCCAACCTTAGCTTTGGGATTTCACCCAAGTATGATGACTGCAGCAGTGTAACACGATGAACATAGTACAGTTTTGCACCTACCATAAATGTAGATGTTCGAGTGTTCACACTGCTGCAGTCCTGGTTACCCTCCCTCCATCCCCTCTGAACTGGCTGGCCTTATCTATTCCTTTCTATCCTATACAACCTTTGTGGCGTATTTGCTTGTAACTGAAGGTATTACTGTTATTTTATATGCATAACTGTTATTAGCAATATGTATTGCCTATCTTCTTGGGGGCACCTGACATCTAGGGCAAGAAAAACTAAAGAAAATGGCGTCGGATGCATCTTATATACCCCTGGCGCACTGACGTCAGGGAAGAAGCGACAGCAACCGACGCCAGATCATGACTTTTGAACTCTGGCCGACTGTGGGAAATATAAACTGTTTCTGAGACATCTAACAATGAAGATGTTTAAATATATAGACATGATATTGCGAACATGTTTAATGTGAACTTTGAAAGAATAAAATGCACAATTTACTTAAATACAACTAAAATTCCTTTACTTTTTTTTTATACTCCTTTTCTGTTCCCTGTGCCTGTCAACTATCTAGTTATTGCCACTACTGTTGATTCATTCTTCATCACCAGGGCACGAGCTGCTCATGTTACAGCCATCATCAAAGCATCCATGTGGGTATTTCCCTTTTTATTCCTTAAATCTTCCTCATAGCATCAGAAGTAAGGAATTTCTATGCCTTACCTGTGTAGGCATACATTTTCCTGACTATGCTCAATGAAGGCTTCCATGCTGATGTAGCTTGGCAAAGTCAAGCACATACCCGCAGCCCTTAGAGCTGCATGCACTGCATCCTCTGTTGACATTGCACCAGGCTGGATGCTTCCCTATCCCCAGTATGGGCAAGCAAACACTGGACATTACTTCCAGCCTCCCCTTTCTGACTCTTCAAGTGCTTGAGCCATTGATCATTCTTGGGTCATTTAGGTCATAATAGAAGGCTTCATCTCTCTTACTTTTTTAATAAGTGCCATAGTATTGTTTACATAATGTAATTTAATGGATAGCACCTCAGGAGTGGGAGTGCAACATCCCTTATGCTGTAGCAGAGTCTCAATACTAGAACATGAATCTGAACACCTGATTGCATTTGGTAAGGTTAAGTCCATCAAGTTAGTAACTAAAATGACTGGTCACAGTGAAGATCCATGCGGTATTCATTATGCATCGTTATCCAAGATCCTAGCATATCCTTCAGTTGTTCATTCTTATTGTCCTGCTACTCAGCCATTCAGCTATCCATCTAATTATGAGTAATTTCACTACCTGCAGACCGTGATCTGTTGCATCATACACCAATTCCTAGAAGGTCAAGCTGTCTGCATTAGGTGAAACTACTTTCTCTTAAGCATGCTGTCTCAAATCATACAACTCCTCTAAGCAATTTAATAGCCTAAATGGTATCATTTTTCATTACCTTACTCCTCATACCATTTAACTAAAAACAACAATTTTATAATTTTATTTTATGCCATTATTTATTTTTTTGCCTTTACAGACAACATAGTGTCAAACCAATTCCGCCTTGTGTTAGTATCTCAGCATAAAAAAAATACATTTTGTGATTCATATAACAGAAAGGCCTCTTTCAGTTCTACTCATTCACTGAGATACATGTACAGATTCAAGTATCCAGTTATCATATTGTAATAAATAAATGTTACCTTATTACATTTGCTGTTTCACTTTCTCGGTAGAAATTTTGACACATTAGAGATGAGGTCAGATATGATAGGTGAGGAGCTAATGTTTTGAAGAATACTTTTCCTATCCACTGGGCTGTGTGTTCAAAACATTTTGAAGGAACAACTAAGTCAGTGAAGGGAGATAAACACACACACACACACACACACACACACACACACACACACACACACACACACACACACATGCATACGTAAGCACACACACGCACATACACACACACATGCATACGTAAGCGCGCGCACACACACACACACACACACACACACACACACACACACACACACACACGCACCCACACGCACAGATGAATACGTAAACACACACATACACACATGCATATGTAAGCGCACACACACACACACACACATATGCATACATAAACACACACACAAACACACACACACATGCATACATAAGCGCACACACACATGCATACATAAGCACACACACACATGCATACATAAACACACACACACATGCATACATAAACACACACACATGCACACACACACACACACGCACACACACACACGCACGCATACATAAGCACACACACATGCATACATAAACACACACATACACACACACACACACACACACACACACACACACACACACACACACACACACAAAACAACATATATGTGCAGGCTAGGATACAACACTTCAGCTCAAGCCTTGGACAACTAAGTAGCAGAGTTAATTGCACAAACTCCACTCCACACACTTTCAGATAGAAACAACTCTGATCCAAAACAATTCCAAAACAGCAAAATCTTCAGAAGTCAGGAATCGAAAAACAGGAACCAAAGTCAAATCCAAAAGCAAATTCTTTATTCTCCAGCGCCTCGGTGTAACCACCTTTCAAGAGTGTTTTGGATCAGAGTTGTTTCTATCTAAGTAGCAGAGTTAGCTGTCAATGATATAAACAGGCACTGAATATCCAGAAGACAGCATGCAGTGCTTACAGGCAGTTAGCTGCATTTAAGAGTATGTAAATGAGTCACACAGCAATTGTGCAAGTGAACCTAGCTTTACAAACTGAGAAAGTAACCAAAGCCGTGCTGTGAAACATATATGCAGAAACACAAGGGACAATCTATAAACTGGCTGTGTGCAGCACATTGTGATTGTGCAGGAATATAAAATGGGATTGAAACTGATATATTTCAATACATGGCAGTGCTTGTAGCTTCACTGCATGCGTTAGCATGTTACTTGGTAGGGCAACACCAAATGCAGAACACGGCTAAGTAGTAATATACTATTTGCAGCGACACAATGCTAAGATGTGCATGTATGTGAACACATAATGTATTCTAAAAGCGAAGGAGTGGGCATACATGACAGTAAGCAGAAAGGAAACCAAGTAGAGCGTCCCACAAAAGGACGACATACAGGAGTGTGCTGGATCAGTGGAAGGGATGCAATCTATTAATTGCTTCTTTCTTTGACTGCAGAGAGCTCAACAAAATTGTGCTGATACACTTTTCATTGTAAGAGGAGTTTCCCTTTTCTCTTTTGTTGTGTAATCTTGAAATAATCATATATAAGTCTGTGGGGTGTGGAGGACTTGCTTCTCTTTCAAATTGTGTATGGGGACTTGTCCCACTGCAAAAAATGTTGTTTCTGAGGATTGCCAAAGGGTGTTTTAGTAGAAATGCTTTCCTCAATTAGCAGTTGAAGAAATGACTATCGATTGATGAAAATGAATCCCGGGGAAGGGAGGGCAACTTTTATTTGCAGATATTGAACCTTTTTATGTTTTTGAGAGAAGGGGTGAGGGAGAAGGATGAAATGGAAAGCAGAGAAGGAAAGGAGGATGAGATAGTGTGTGGAGGCAAACAGAAAAAACAAATCCGTGCAAACAATGGCTGAGGAACGGGTGAGATATGAAGAGTGGACGTGTTGTCTCTCATTCTGGCCAAAAGGGACATTAAAGGTAGACATCCCCATGTGATGAATCAGGCTGTCTAATGGTATGGGTCACACACTTCCCTGGTAGCCTCATGGTATGGATCAGCCAGTCAAGCCAATCTGCAATTTGCTTGTAGAGGCTGTCCATGTGGGTGATATGTCTGCCCACTGTTCTCTCCATTACAGTCCACAATACATGCACTAGTTATGGTTGGGGTATTTTAGGTAAAATAGGTGGGCTCCCTGCCAGTGAGAGGCCAAACCCCCCTTCAGTGATACACTCTCAGCCTCATCACCCTCATGAACTTCAACCACAACCAATACAGGGACGGGTCATAGTGAAGGCACCTGCCAAGAAATATCGTATCAAGACCTGCAGTGGGGAAACAAAATTACAAGGCTGTTTAACTGAATCTGTCCTGACAAGGGACTAATAATTTAACAAGCATGTTAGCCCTTGTGAATGGAAATAATGACAGCTAACTGAAAGCCTCTCCTGCGTCTGGTGGAAGGTGACATTATTTGCATCATGACTGTCTCATGTTGAAAGATAAACGGAGCATCAGTGCAACATGATAACTTAAAGATGAGCTACTAAAACCACAGATACAATCCCATAGATATTTACCATTAGCCACATGACAAGCAGTAGGAGATTGTGTGTCCCCTGAACATATGTTAAGATCAGTAAACTGAATAAAGTGCAGCTATTCTTGAGGGGGGTGCCATGTAGTGTGTGTGCTCACCTTGACATGGTGCAGTGTGACTGCAGCCCCAGAACAGGACTCTGAAGAAACCCATACAAAATATAGTAGGCATATTACATGCAGGGGTGCTACCACCACCTACAACAGAATAAAAAAGAAAACAAACATATAAAACAATTAAAAAAATACTTACAGCATCATTTGGAATGTCACTGCCTAACTCCCAGTTCCAATGCACAGAGATCTCCTGTGCCATAGTTTATCAAAATGATAACTGCATGGTTCCCTCATCCTGGTAGTACCCACTGCAGTGGGCAACTCATTAACTATGTCATACTTGGCATCCACCTTTCTAAATGTTCCATGACAGGGGCCCTCAAATGACTGCAAAGAAGGTAAACCATTATGGTGTTCTCCTGCAAACACCATGCAAAGAATATCTGGCAGACACTGGAAGCTGACATTCCCTCACATCTCCTAAAAAAATGTTACAGAACAAGGTAGTATTATCCTGTGAATTACATATACAGTGTGATTTTTGCACTGTGGCTACTAACTAAATTGCATGTGCATATCCCCAGAGGCCACCATTTTCCTAGGCTGTCATGAAGATATGGGAAGTTACAGCACAGATTTGGGCAGCATTATACAGAGGAACAGCAGCATTGTTTGGATTTATATACTGGTTGAAGAGATACAAAGTACTCCAAAAGTATGTGGTAAACTGTGTTTTGTCTACTTTGCTAAAGATGTGTGACCTTCTATTTGAATTCACATTACTAAAGCTAGCAGCAGACATGTATGTATGTGCATGTGTTTTATGTTTGTAAAAGGTACTGGCAACAAGGTAGTCAGAGTATCAAAACAACCTGTTCCTGTACATGCCTGTCACTTTTACATTGCTCTTTTGCTCTGTCAAATGTAGATGCTGGGCTTTGATGAGAACAGCTGATATATTTCTACACACATTTCCTGCCCCAGTGTACTACAGGAGAAACCCCAACTGTCAGCAGCAGGGATGGCTACCTTACCCTATACAAACCTGCTGGCATGTAGACTTGTTCTATGTATTCACATAACTGTCACTGTCTACCCTCTTGAAGAATGACTGCACCAAGACCAAATTTTGAAGCATCACAAAAAAAGACTGGTTTGTGAACATTATAATATCTTAAAAGTGGGTGGACTGGCAATTTTCTGTTTCAGGATAATCAAATGTTCTTTGGTGCTGTGCTGACCAGGACCAGGTTACATCTCTGCATGTCAGCTCTTGTAGCAGTGTTGAACATTCCCTCAGATCTGGAGTGAGCTTTCCTAAACAGTTGACCGTGCCAAGAAAACGTTGTAAGGCTGTGGCATTATCTATTGCTGGCATCTCAAGAATTGCAGTTTGCTTGGAAGGATCTGGTCATAAGCCTGAACTGGTAAACAATAGCCCACATAAGTAACTTCTTGCAGCCTGCATTTATATTTCTGAGGATTCAGTTTAACATTCACTTCACGAGCATGATCTAAAACTTTCCTGAGGTTTCTATCATGTTCAAATTCACCATTGCCTCCTACAAGATAATCATCTACTATAATAGCACATGGATACCCAGAAAAAAATTGCTCCATCGCACGTTGAAAGACTTCAGTAGCAGAATTTATCCCAAATGGCATTCTCAAAAATCTGTACCTTCCAAATCGTACTGAAAGTGGTTAGCAATGAAGATTTGTGATCAAGCAAAATTTGATGAAATTAACTTTTTGCATCTAAGACAGAAAAAACACTGGCATTTGGCATAAGAGAAGTAACTTCTTTGACTGTATGCATTGGATGATGAAGTTGTTTTAGTGCTTTGTTAAAATCTCTTGGATCAATACATATTCTAATATCATCTAAGTTTTCTTATAAACTGCCACCATGGAGGATAACCTTTCAGTTGGTTCTTCTAACAGACAAATTACACGTAGGCGTACCATCCTGTCTAGCTCAGCTTTGACTCTGCCTTGCAAGGCTACTGGAACTTTCTGTGCTGGTCTAATGACTCTGCTTACCTCATGGTCTAACTTCATGGAGTACATAACTGGGAGTGTACCTAGTTTCCCTTCAAAAATATCAGTATAGTCAGAAAAAATAGTCTGTGCAAATTTTTTGTTGTTACACATGCTTATATGATATACTTCTTTATTAAACAAAAGCAATCCCATTTTTAAACTGTCCTTGAGGCCTAATGATGACTGCAAATACCTTGACTATGTAAAACTGCAAGTTGTAGCTGTTCCAAGCAGAATAACATGAAAGCACTACTGAGCCTTCGGTTTGGATTTCCTCACCATCATAAGCAAAAAGCTTTGCACACTTTGCCAGATCCAGTTTCTCACCAGCTTTTACTCTAGCAAACACTTTTAACCAGTATCAACTTTCAGCTCTACAGGTCTCCTAGAACAGTACAAAATACTTCAATCTTTGCCCACAAATGTATTGCATTGACTGTTTCACAAAGCACAGACACGCCACCAACATACAAAGTAGGGTTGCAGCTTTCTGTATGATCAGCTTGCCTCTTTGAATGCTCTTTTTTAATAAAAGAATGTGCTCCTTTATATCTACAGAGATTTTTGAAATTATTCCACTTTTTATATGTTTGGCATCACTGACCAAAGGCTAAGCACTTCTCTCACTTGGGCTCATGGCTACCTCCACAATTATGACAGTTGATTATGCGGCTTGTCACAGGTTTTTATGAGTCATCCCTCTACTTTACTGAGTGTGCCATGGGTTTTACTGTAGCTGCTCTGGGTTTTACTGAAGTGACCACACCCTTAGGCCTGTTTCTTGTAACCACGTGCTGCATACTATCAACATTAGCACTAGAAGGCACTGCAAGCATGCTTTTCTCATTTGTAAGCATATTCATGTGCTTTTCTGTGAGCTCATATATTTGACAAATCTCTATGGCCTTATTCAATGTTAAATCACTGTCTCAAAGCAAAATCGTTCTCACTGCATCATCTTTAATACCACACACAAGCCTGTCTTTTATCAGCTCATCAGTCAGATCACCAAATCTGCATGTTTTGCCTTATTTCTCAAGTTGGTTATATATGCTGCAAAAGTTTCATCAGGCTTCTGATCTCTTGTGTAAAATATATGCCTTTCCATTGTAACATTTGTTTGTGGGTTGCACATTTCTCTAAATTTACATTTTAAGCACTCGGGGTCTTCCCGTGTTTCAGCCGGTACCACAATATGGTGGTCATACCCCTCCATTGCAAATACAGCAGATAAATGCACAAATGAATGCTCCCTTTCAGTGGCTTCTGAACCAGCTACATTAAGCAGAATACATGCCTTTCTTCATGCGTCTTTGTAAGAAAAAGCAGCCTGTATTATAACATTGTACCTTTGCACAAGCACTCTCCATTTTCTGCAACATTATTATCAAGCACAAGTCGACCAGGTCTGCAAAATCCTTCTGCCATGCCAACAAACAGTAGTATAAATTTGCCCCTTGTAATTACATTCAAACATACACCAGGTAGTTGAAAAATATTCAACTGCACAACAATCTCTTCGAAATAACTGTATTCTGTAAAATTGTACTGTAGTACTGCACTGTAACACTTTGCACACTTTGAATAGATTGAATAGCTTTAGTTGATGCAAAAAAATAGCATATAGTGAAAAACTATAGTAATTTTCCCTTTTTTATACATTTTATGAGATTCTGAAGTTATTTTAAGCATTTTCATAAGCATTGTGAGTACTTTTATAAACATGTTGCAGTTTTGTACATTTTGTTTAATTAGAAATTTGTTGTGAATGCTTCGTTTTATATTCATTGCATAAAAAAAATAAGTTAAATGAGTTTTAGTACCTGGAATTGTCTTTCTGACCTGTTTGCGAGTCGTTTAAGCTTCAGATGATTCACTCATGTATATCCCTCTGTTACTGACTGTGCACCTTATGGTTTTGACTTTAGATCCCACT
This sequence comes from Protopterus annectens, assembly GCF_019279795.1. NCBI lineage: Eukaryota > Metazoa > Chordata > Ceratodontiformes > Protopteridae > Protopterus > Protopterus annectens. The sequence continues at coordinate 439,103,461 of NC_056736.1, read as the reverse complement.
TCTAACACCATGTCGCTTGTCTTGTGTATTTAAATAAGACTATGAGGCATAGGTGTTCATTTAAGTTGTTTATTACAGACAGACCATCAGGATGGATGATTGGAACATAAAACCTAAACAAACTAACTAACTGACTGCTACACACATACATGCTTTTACTCTGGCTGCTCACTCAAAATGACACTAGTTTGCACGTGCTCAGTACTTACATGCACATGCCCATAGCCTGGAATGGCTCTTAAAGGTACAACACACACTCTGATCTACATGGGTGTGTGTGTGTGTGTGTGTGTGTGAGTGTGTGTGTGTGTGTGTGTGTGTGTGTGTGTGTGTGTGTGTGTGTGTGTGTGTGTGTGTCATTGTACTGATGAGTGTGTCCCACTATTACCTCTTTCCTGTAAGTGTTGGCATATGTAATGCATTGCGAAGCCAGGTCATTTACTGACCAACATAACACTATGTACTTGTAAAGATGAATATATCTGGACTACATGTCACTGCTTCTATGCTACCATGTATAGCACCCATTGATGTCTGGAGATGCTGGTGGTGTGGCTGCCAGTTGTTGGAGATGTTCTAGTACCACCACACGTTCATTGCACAGTGATGTTGATGCACCTTCCATGACATCCTTGTGTGTTCACGGTCTGGTTGTGACAGTATCCTGGGACTGTCCAGCCCGTTTCCTCATCAACATATTATGAAGCTGCAACATGCCAGAAATATCCTACAGAATTTGTTAGGATCAGACAGGACCACCCCTAGAAATGTCAAGTCAGAGTAAGCAGGCTTTGAACAGACTAAACATATGCCTGGCAATGTTGCATGTTTGTGCATGTGCAGCATTATATTGGTAATTGGCGATAGAGTGTTATATCCATATGGGTGTCATAAACCCAGGCTCTAGGGGGTATCCACATCAGCTGCAATAGACTATGCACATGGAGTTACTACATAAAGACATATGAAACATATAGCTATTTACTTTAACATTAATCACAGTACCTGCACTCACAATTAGTTGGCCAAGTAGAATTTCAGTATGCAGGAAATAATGAGATGTTTGTCAGGTATATGAATCATGAAACTGCCTGGGTGTTTTATGGACAAACTGGTTATGATCCAATGCATCACACATGACCTGTTAGTACATGGAATGCTAGCCCTTCATGTTCATAAATAATCATGACTGTCACCCAGGTGAGGCCTTTATTACTGCATGTTTTCAATATATGGCATCCAGTGCCTCAAAGAGTTGGATGACAACACAGAATGCATTCATAGTATTTGCTTTGTCGTTTGGTGTGCTAAGAAACAATGTATGATCTTCCACAAGTAGAAGTATTATATCATAGAACTTACTGAGTATTCTATAGGTGAAGACATATGAAATACTCAGTCTGTCCTCTGTTGGTCTATGAAAAGTCCCTGTAGCCGATATGAGAAACAGCTACACATACCTTGGTTTTTCACAGGTATGGGAAGGCCATGTATGTCTATTGATTATATTTGTGGGTGACACATATTAATCAAGACTCATACAAAGCTGACTCTAAAGTGATGGATGATTTCTTGATAGTGAAAACATAGTAAGTTAACTGTAATGATATTGATTATGTTGGTGCTAGATGGTGCTACTCAGATGCCAGTGAAAACTGCCTAAGGACTACAACATGTTACTACATGATGGCTGTTATGACTCCAAACATTCATGATGTATACAATGATGATATTTTTGGCGTGCTTTCCTCCTTGCAGTCAGCCATGCACAATTGTTCAATTTCCTCAGTAGAAAACTATGAACCACAACTTTGTTCATCATGCATACATTTTTATATCATTAGGATTTTATTTTACTATTCTGATTCATTTGTTTGAATGTATGCATTCATTTTCATAGATCTGTTGCATATTTATACTCAAAGTACTAGAGTAAACCATGTGACTATGAATTGATTTGAGTTTGTTCATGTCTGCAAACTGACGATTCTGAGCAAGTGCACATTGCATACTATGCAACACAGTTACAAATCCCAGTCATAGTAACTCACTGTAGAAGGTGTAAACTTTCCAGTTTTGTTAAGTACTGTTGAAAGAATCTTGAGTGCTGCTTGGAAAATTTGCAATAACAACTAACAGTGTACAAATGTGTATAAGTTTTGGGGGGGTGTACCCTTCTGTTCAAGGCAAGACAAGCTTTCTTATTTTGGATAGCTACTTCTCAGCTTTTATTGCTGATTATTTGCCATATCTGTTCATTCCATAATTTATCTAGATGTTCAGCCTATTTGTTCTTCTATGGGAATATATATGATGTGCATTTTTATTTGTTCTGTCCTTGGGTAGTATTCACATAGATAGAATATTTTTGTTATACTCCTTACAGGTTTCCTGAAAACAGGCACATTGGAACTGCATCCCTTTAGCATGTAAACAAATACATGAATCAGCATATTTCTATTGTTTATGTTATTGTGGTATTAATTTGTGTTTTATTTTCTCTCTGCAGTTCGCAGTGGCTACAGGATCCAAGCCGACAAGGAGAGGGACTCCATGAAAGTTATGTACTATGTGGAAAAAGAGTTGGCACAGTTTGACCCAACAAAGCGGTCACCCAATAAATGTAAGACAAATATCTCTTTTTTTTGTTTACTTACTGTCTTGCCACCTTACAATGAATATGATTTTGGCCCTGCTCATATGCAGTCAGCTCCATCCTACCATTGTTATATTTATGTTTATATCCCCTATCTGAGCCATGCAGTATATAATGACCAGTATGAAGACTTATCCATCAAGGGAGTGTGCCCTTTTGCAGCCATCAGAATGTATCCCATACTGGTAACTTACCTGTTGAAGCAGGAGCAGAATGTCTGTGTTACTGGAGCTTAGAATACATCTAGGGTTTGTGCACACAAGACAAGCCCACTGTCCCCCTTTCCTTATTTGCTTCCTAACAGCATGCATTATCAGAACATCACTCTGTGCTGTTCTCTCTCTACCAGCACTTTTTACTGCTACACCAATCTTTACTGGCAGTAAGGGAGATGAAAATCCTATCTTGCCATCCCTGAGAGGTAAGTGACTTTCAGCACTTGATCTTAACCCCAGTTAGACCTCCTTTTTCCTGCTCTGATTACTGGTATTGAAGCTGGATAAAACCCCCAGCACCAGTGAGCTGACCAAGTAACACAAAGTCTTACTTTTTCCTGTTGATGAGGCTTAAAAGTAATACAGTTAAAATGCTCAAAACAGCAAATGAAATGTTATAAAAAGAACTGTCACGGGGAATATATTACAGATTAAGTATAGTATATCTTACTTGCAAATACCTGGTGACAAGACAGGAGATGAGGCTGCTTTTTCTGTCTTGATTGTTTTGTTTATCTTTCTACATTTTGATTTAATGAGAAGTTGTATATTATATAGGTTTATAGGTGTGTACTAGGTTGATGGCCTTGGAGCCTTTACAAGCCTAGCCCATAGAAGTGCCCATGGATGGTCTACATGACCCATCAGAGTGTCTGAATGGAGATCTACTTGCAGGGAAACTGTAAACATTTAAGACGAGTTTCAGAAAGCATTTATCTTAATGTTGTCTGAAGACCCTGCAGTGATTTCACAGAGAACCTGACAAAATGATATTCTGTGCATACAGGCCTGTGGGATGATATGCTGTAATGTAAACATACCAATAAACTTCCGCACAGTCGCAAGTATATTTATGTGGCTTCTTACAATTTGACCTTCTGACACTGTTACCCATACTTTTCCAAACCTTTTTTACATACATGCATCCTGTAACCCCACACTATATGATGCATTTTACATAAAACAATTGCATTTCGTACATAATTAATTTATTTTTATTCTGTTTGCAGATGTTATCACAATCTAAGTTCAGTTCCTTGGAATGTGTTGTAGGAACTCTATTTAAAAAAGAAAGGTTCGGTGCTCTCTAGTATTCTTTTTGCTTTTGTTTATTTGCCCTGTTGTTTGGTATTCAACTGTAATTAAGTATACTCACGAAGAATTGTTGAATATTCAGCAATTCACTTTGTGCAATTTGACACCAAATTTTTCACAATTAAGTACTTTTCTGGAGATCCTAGTTGGAACATCAGCAGCTATCAGCAGCAGAGGGAGACACAGGCATCGCAAAAGAGGGAAGTGCGCTGGTGCACTTGTTAAGGTGAGACAGAGGGTTTTTCGAATGGCACTCCTAAGTTTACATATGGAGAACCTCTACTCCCTGTGCAATAAGATGGAATAACTGTTAGTCTCAATGAAACTGACAAGGATATTTCACTTTCGTCTGTACTGTGTTTCACAGAAACCTTGCTAAATTAATCCATTCCAGACTGCATTATATCTGCCAGGCTTTCAACTTTGCAGAGCAGACTGAGTATTGGAGATATCAGGGAAGAGTAAGAGAGGTGGAATCTGCTTTTATATCAATGAAGGTTGTTGTACTGATGTTGCAGTGTTAAGTAAAATGTGCTGCCCTGACTTAGAAATTTTTTTCTTAATTGTAGACCTTTTTAAGCACCTCGGGAATTCTCTTCATTTATTCTGGCTAGTGTTTATATTCCACCTCTTGTCTATATTATAAAAATGAAAGTATATCTAATCGAATGCTGACATCATCGGAAATGCCAGAACTCGAAATCGCAATTGTGAGATCGCGGTACAACGAAAATGGGAATATTTACCCTTTCCTCACTGTAGTGCAATCTCTGAGTTGAAATATATATTTAATGGGGGGTGTGGGGGTGCAGTCCCCTACAATTGCGATTTCGAGTTCTGAGATTTTCAATGATGTCAGCATTCGAGTAGATAAACTTTTATTTATCTAATATAGACCCTTCCACCTCATGCCTGTGTGAGTGCGGCACTATAAAATCTGTCTGATCCGATAATTACCAAAACTCCCTTCTGATTATTCTAGGGGATTTTAGTAAGGCAAATCTCAGTCAGCCATGAACTTCCTAAATTTACACAGCATATAAGGTGTCCTACCAGAGACAGAAATACACTGGATCATTCTTATACATTATTAAAACAAACTTATCATGCTGTCCCCCATACATCATTGGGCTTTTCTGGCCACTGTGTGATCCATTTGCTTCCTTCCTATAAGAGCAAGTTAAAATCTGCTAAAGCTGTAATCAATACTGCAAGAAGGTGGACTATTGAAGCAAAGTTGAAGCTGCAAGCCTGCTTTGATTGTGCAGACTGAAGTGTATTTGAAGATTTTTCTACTAACTTGCATGAACTGACAGACACAGTGACATCTTATGTTAGTTTCTGTGAAGATAAGTGTGTCGCCACTAAGACCTGGTTAAAATTTAATAACAGCAAACCCTAGTTTACTACTAACTTAAGCAGCTTTGTAAAGCCAAGAAAGATGCTTATATAGAAGTGGGAATAGAACGCTTTTTAGACAGGCAAGGAACATACTGACAAAAAAAATCAAAGTGGCTAAAAAGAACTCTTCTGAAAAGCTGAAAAAAACTGTTTTTAGCCAATGATCCTGCATCAGTGTGGAAAGGTCTACAAAACATTACAAACTACAGGAAACCATTCCCCTGTACAGCTGGCTGATGACTTGAATGTTTCTTACTGCAGGTTTGATAAGCCTGAGGCTACAAATGACACTGTTGTCAGCTCTCTCAGTGTTCGGACTTATACGACTCTCTTCCACACATTCTCACATTCAACTTTTGTTTATTATCTCTGAAGAGGACGTGTGTCATTTTTGTAAGACAGCAAATTAAGAAAGCAAGAAGTCCAGATGGGGTTTCACCCTCTTGTTTAAAAATCTGTGCTGATCAACAGGCTCCCCTTTTTACTTGAATTTTTAATAAATCTTTAGAGCTGTGTGATGTTCCCTTATGTCTCAAACAGGCCACAATCATTCCAGTCCCTAAAAAATCTATTATAACAGGACTGAATGACTACAGACCTGTTGCTTTGACATCGGTGGTTATGAAGACTTTTGAGAGGCTGGTGTTAGCTCACTTGAAGGATATTACAGCTCCCCTGTTGGACCCCCTTCATTTTGCTTATTGAGAGAACCAGTCAGTGGATGATGCAGTTAATATGGGCCTGCACTATATCTTGCAACATCTTGACAACCCAGGGACATTGTGGACTTCAGCTAAGCATTTAATACAATAATTCCAGAACTTCTTCCTGTGAAACTCTCACAGCTTTCTGTTCATGCCTCCAACTTTCAATGGATCACCAATTTTCTGACCAATAGGAAACAGCAGGTGAAAATGGGGAAATTTACATCTACCTATTGCACAATCAATACGAGTGCCACCTGTGTGCCCTCCCCACTACTATTTTCATTCTATGCTAATGACTGCACCTCTAATTTTGCTTCTGTCAAACTTATTAAATACATGGATGGAACAATCATTTTTGGGCTGATCAGGAATGGTGATACGTCTGCATACAGGTGGTAGGTTGAGCAGCTGGCCCTTTGGTGTAGTCAGAATAATCTGGAGTTGAACACTCCTAAAACTGTGGAGGTGACAGTGGACTTTATTAGTGATACTATGATATTATCCCCTCTTTATATTTAACACTGCTGTGTCAGTTGTGGAAACCTTCAAGTTTTTGAGATCTGTAATCTTCCAGGACTTGAAGTGGGAGATCAATGTATGGTCCATCATAAAAAAGGCACAACAGCAAATGTACTTTCTGGGACAGCTGAAGAAGTTCATCCTCCCACAGGAGATGTTGATTTGGTTCTACACAGCAGTCATTGGGTTTGTTCTCAGCTCATCCTTAACAGTGTAGTTTGAATCTGTGTCCAAACATGACAAAAATAGGTTACATCGAATAGTCAGGTGGGCTGAAAACATCATTGGTCCCAATTTGTCCTCCTTACAGGACCTGTACTATATTACCTAAAGTGCTTTTCGTACATACAGTGTACGAACTTCTTCAGAGAAACCAGATCATTAAAATCAGTTCACTTAAATACCCTACCACAATCAGCTGATACTAAAAGGCAACAATTATCTTAAAGATACAACACCGTAAACATGTATTTGTCTTAATAATTTTTAAACAGTATTAACAATTTAAAAATATTTTATGCACTTGTATCAAAAATATATATATTCATAAAAATCCACAAAATAAATTGATTAGACTGCATATAATATCAAAAATAGAAATAAAAATGAATAATAACAAATAAATAAACTATTTCACTATGGCTACCAAAACAGCAACTGTCAAAACCGATGACCAACCTTAAACCCCTGATACCTTCAATATAATAAACTAATAAAATAAAATAAAATTCTACCTATTAAGGCTCCTAAGCTTTAATAATGCCATAATAGAACATAAATCATTCAACCCTGGCCAATTATAAGAATATAACCTATTCTGCCATATTAATTCCAACCTTTCCAAGTATAATTCAAAAGGACCACCCCTAATATTAGACGTTATTTGATCCAAGACCCAAAATTTAAAAGTATGTGTGGGATGTTCAAATACATGTTTAGCCAGAGCATTATTCATTATAGATTTCTTAATACTATAAATATGCTCGTAGACTCTATCTTTAAGCCTCCGAACAGTTTTGCCCACATAGAAACATGGTCAAGATTGGCATTGGGCTATATATACCACCATTTTAGAGTTACAGTTAGTTTTATACTTACTTTTCAAATCAAAGTTATTAATTTTAATATAATTACTAACCAACATGAATTTACAATACGGAGATCCTGTTCCAGAGAGGGGTAGTCTCTGGGGTACATACCTGTTTCTCCAGCAGGTCCTGTTTATATCACAGGCAATGTTTAATTCTTTAGAACATGCAATTTTGGTGATGTTTGTTTTGCAGATATGCAGGAGGTCTATGAGGGTGGTGTCTGACAATGCCTTGTATGCCAGGCATAGATTTCCCCTCAACAGTCGGTAGGAGACAGAATACCGGGACAGGGCTTTGATGCGGTCTACATAGGACATGTTACTTATGTCCTCTATTCTTTTATGAGAAAAATCTGCAGACAATCCAATTGTTGGATGTGCCTGGTTAGTATATATCAAAGGGGACATTGTACTCAATGATAGGTCTGATGAATGATGAACAATGACATCCTTGGACCTAGATGCCATACATTGGTTTATAAGTTGTGCAACACAGAATGATTTCCTCACTGCTGTAGACACCTGATGGTCAAAGGATAGATTACTTTCTATTTATATCCCTAAATCCCTGACTACCATGTCAACTCTTAAGAATGTGTTGTCAATATAACAGTTACCAGGGGTGGATGACTTCCCAAAGGATAATACTATGCATTTCTTGGCATTTAGTTTTAGAACATGACTTTGACACAAGTTATTTAACTGTGTCAGCCTTTCCTGTAGAATATTGGTGTCAGTTGCAGAATTCTATGACAGCTCCTAATTTGCAATCATCTACAAATTTAGTCAGCCAGAAGCCCTTGACATTGGATTTGACTTCAGACAAGTAAATGCCAAAAAAAAGATCAGTCCCTGTACCAATCCCTGAGGACTCTACTTGTGAATGGCCTCTTAGTAAAGGTGGACTCCCAAATTCTAATTTCCTGGGTCCTGTCTATGAGCCAGCTGGCTATCCATCAGGTAACATAAGGGTTTATACCTAACCTCTTAAGTTTGTCAACAATGCCTGAGTGGGGTATTGTGTGAAATGCCTTGGCTAGGTCAAGGTAGGCAGTGTGAACTAGTTTGCCCTCATACATTGCTTTGGTGGTGACCTTCTCGAAGTCCACCAGGATGAGTGAGCATGACCTGCCCTTGATAAAACCAAATTCGGTTGGGTCCATTGTCTGGAGGTTTCCTATGTCATAATCAGTCATTTCCATGATCATTTTTCCATGGCTTTGCATATGCGACTAGTAAGACTAATGGGTCTGTAGTTTCCAGTGTCAGTAGATGGCCCACCTTTATGCACAGAGATGACTGTTGCTGTTCTACATTTGTGAGGTATGATGCCTGTTTGTTAGCTATAGCTAAATAAAAATTCCAGAAGGCCTGATAGATCATAGCTCATGCTATTTAGAAGGCTTCCTGGGATATTGTCTGGGTCCAACAATGCAGTATTCTAGGCCTTTGAGACAGCAATTATGACATAGGAAACCTCCAGACACTGGACCCAACCCAATTTGGGTAAGACGGCGATTCAGGTTGTAGCCTGTTATAGGTCCCCCAACCATAACCCAAGACTCTCACTCCACATTCCTAAGCACCCTGGAAACTATTAGGGTCCAACCCAACATTCTCTTGCTAGGTGACTTCAACTACCCCTCCTTCAACTAGGAAAATTACTCACGTACCAATACACTGGCCCAACACTTCCTGGAATTCATCAGTTCCAATGCCCTGGTACAGCTCATTCTTACCCCCACTAGAGGAAGCAACATCCTTGACCTGGTTATTACTAACATGGGCAACCATTGCTCTACATCAGTAGTCAATTCCTCCCTGGTTATATCCGACCACAAACTGATCACCATGGAAATCCCCCCCCCCCCCCCACACACACACAAAGGGAACCACCATAAAAAACTTCTCCAAAGCTGACTTTCGGGTCCTAAAAACAGAGGTGGCTAGCTTCCCGGCACCCATGTTAATGGAAAATAGATTCATGACTGCCGAATCATACACCAATGCACTGTACGAACACGTACATAAATGCATGGAACTAGCCATACCGAAGAAAACCAAGACGCTCTCCTCCAAAAAAAGGAAGCCAATCTAGTGATCCCCTGCCATAAATAAACTCTACAACAGAAGGAAAAAACTGTTACAGAAAAAGTTGAAGTCCCAAGACTGGAAAAACTCCCTTATTAGCCTCAACAAAAAGTTGAGATCCCTCATCAAAACCTCTAAAGCCAGCTATGAAGGCAGAATTGCAGCAGACACTAAAAACAACCACAAAGCCTTCTATAGTTATATCAAGAATCTCTATGGCAGTACCCAGGTTTGCTCTGAGTTGCTGCACAATGGTACTTCCTATACTGAGCCAACAGATATTGCCAACATACTGGCCAACAGATTCAGTGCCAACTTTACCCCCCCCCCAAAAGACCAATCACAATACCAGAGGAATGCCGGGCACCCAGCATTACTGCAGCACAGGTTAAAGCTGCATTGTCCAAGGCCAAGAATACAGCTTCCATGGGACCCAACAATATCCCTGGATGTATTCTACATGAACTACAAAGTGAAATGGCACCATATCTGTGTGCCCTGTTCAATCACAGCCTCACCTCAGGCTTTGTCCCTACCGAATGGCGCACTGCTACAGTCATCTGTCCTTAACGGGGGAGTGACTACAGAGCCTGGGAATTATCACCGCATTAGCCTGATGAGTCTGATATGTAAGGCTATGGATGCATCATTATGGACCTAATTAACAAGGATATAGGGAATCTCCAAACTCTAGACCTCATGCAATTTGGTTTTGTGAAAGATCATGTCTGCTCAACCTGGTTGACTTCTTTGAGTCTGTCACCAGAGATGTGGATGAGGGCAGGGCAGTTCTTGCAGCCTACCTCGATCTTCTAGCCAAGGCCTTTGATACCATTCCCCACTCAGGAATTATTGATAAAATCACCAAACTGGTCATCAACCCCTATATCACTAGGTGGGTTGCAAATTGGCTCACAGATAGAACCCACAATGTGAAAAGTAGTGGACTCCAAGTCAGACTGCCAACCAGTCACGAGTGGAGTCCCACAGGGATCAGTCCTGGGTCCTCTCCTATTTGGCATCTACTTTTCAGAAGTCCAGGCCAACACAGAGGGACACTGGCTGACCAAGTTTGCAGACAACTGCAAGCTGGGAGCCATTATTAACTCCCCAAGTGATGTAGACATCCTATAGAAAGGCCTCACTGAGACCAATGACTGGTGTGAAACCATGGCCTTAAGCTTAATGCCAAAAAATGCGTTGTCATCCCCTTTGGGAAAAACTCAGTTCCCACTAATTACCTCATCAATGGGAGCCCACTGAACACTGAAGGCGTTATAAGAGATCTGGGGACACAGGTTGACAGCAACCTCTCCTTCGACATTGCCACTGTGGTCAGAAAATCCTTCTATGTGGCACATCTCATTACCAAGGGTTTTGCATCCAGGAAAAAAGAGGTCATCACCTCTCTCTACTATTCCCTCATTAAGCCATTCGAGTACAATGCCCCATTTGGCATGCACCTCACTAGACACATGTAACAGCTGTAAAGACCACAAAAGTATCTCACGAAGAGGATCCTAGGCCTTAAACAGATGTCCTACATGGACAGACTCAAAAAACTCCAGCTATTCTCTGTCTCATATCATGTACTAAGAGACAATCTCTGCTTGACTTACAAAGCCATGTCTGACCCAGCTCTGTTAGAAATGCTACATCTAAAAAAATCCTAATCCCTCTGCACCACGTGCTCCGGAGACCTCAACCTCATTACCACAATCAACAGAACATGCTGGAGGGACAGGTTCATAACCCAGAGACTGCCCATGCTCTGGAATAGACTTCCATACATGTTAAGCAGAGAACTTCACTGGCCCTCTTCAAGAGAAACCTTGATGAGTGGATGGGAAATAGAAAGTCCACCCCAGGGATCACTGTAGTGGCTCTACTTGATAGAGGCACTGGGGACTAACATCGGACGGCACAATGCCAGGGCACGTCTATGGGCTAGCCTTGTAAAGGCTCCAGGGCCATTAGCCTAGTACACACCTATGAACCTATGAACCTGTTTCCTAGTGATCGTAGGGAGAGCTATATTTGAAGGTATTTCCTGAAGGGAGGTTGAGGGAGAGATAGGGATAAGGTTAGAGTTGAATTTGTCTGCCAGTAGGTTTGCTATATCTTCTGGCTTAGTATATGTGCCACCATTAAAAAAGAGCTCTGCACACAACTGTGTATTGCATTTGAGGTTGTGGACATAGCTAAAGAATATCTCAAATTTAGTTTTGAAGACTTTATTTGTCCTGTGAGTTGTTTGTTTAGTTTGATGAAAATGCTTTAATCATGCTGGGTGCTAAGCCTCTATTTTTTGCCATGATTTTCTTTCTTCTGTTATACAGCCTATTGATGTTGTTTTGTCACCAGGGAGACAGAGAAAGAGTGTCACAGAAGTTTTAGACTAAACCAAACAAGGACAATGATACACATCTAAGTAATATGTATTGCAATAAGCATGAGCTGTGATAGATACTAGGGAATAGAGAGTGTATAAATAAAAGAGAGTGTAATAAATAAAAAAATAAATTAAAACCAGGAAAAGATCTCTGTGACCAGTTCAGAACAAGTAAAATAATATATTTAAAGTAACCCTTGAGGCATTGGCATTAATTTATAAAATCAAACAGCATAATTTCTTTTCATTAGGTATAATTAATAAGTATAATGCTTCTAATGCTTCAAATGCAAAATAAAAAAATGGCACCTAAACATGCTATGTTGATTGATCTTCTCCAAACACTTTTAATATACTGCAGAAACCACCAAGGTGGCTGAACAGCTTCCCATTTGTCAGTAAATGTAATGAAGCACACATTCCTGCATAATGTGCAAAGCACACACACAAAAAACAGTCATTGGCTGGCAAGTTAATTAAAAAAGTTGAGAAACGCTAGTTTTGAGCAGTATGAAGTAGCTAAACAGTAAAGTGAGCAGCTAAAAAATTACATAGCAATATTTGATCAACAGTTGCAAGAAGCAGCAAAACCTGACAAGCTCATAAGTCAAGTAATATACAAAAGTACAACACAATAATAATTTAGTGCAGTACAACATAAAATACTAAACAATATTGCAGAAGAAGCCATTTAATAAATCAGTTTGCAAGGGAAGCAAGAGGTCAAGTTTACATGGAGGGTACTAGTGACAGCTTAAAGAGCCTAAAACCCAATCTGCAGGAGTTGTGTTTATAATAAAGCAGTCAAATGACAATTTTAGCAAGGGATTTTCATTTATAACAAAGGTATGTAAATCAGCATGTGCATAGATTCAAAAATAGTATCACTGTCCCAGTAAGATCACTACTTATACGATATCTGCTGGATATACAATAGTCTTTGATATCTATAGTATTATTATGAATGGTATGTTAATAACGTCTGAAGCACATTGAGAGTTATATGAATTTAAGAAGTTTTGCACCTTAGTTTTAAACATGGTCAAGTGTTGTGCAAATCTAAATTGTTATAGTAACTGATTCAGCACAGCAGGTGATATTTCAGTAACCACTTTTTCACACCATAATTAAGCCACAGGCAAACCTTTTTAATTTGATAGCATTGTCACTATTGGCCATTAAAACACAATGCATTGTGGGTGTTTTAAGTGTACATGCAATTGATGCAATATTCGAGATGCATACATTTAAAGACTAGTGAGACAACTAGAATAGTGGCATGAGTCATAATGGAATGCCAAATGACTATCTGCATTGTGAAATAGTGATACTTAAAGGGCTCTGACAAACAGAGAAACCTACAGATTTTCTTAAGTCATGTGCTTATCATTTTTGTGGGAAATGTTCATTGCAATAACTGGTAAGGTACATCTGAACTTGGCAATCAGTGTACCAAGCCCAATTTCTTTCACAGATTCAAAAATAAGCAAACTGATAAGACTGTAAAGCTTTGTTATTACATTGGCCACCCTCATTTCTACATGTATCTTGAAATTAAGGGAAGGGTCAAACATATTTTTTATTTGACGCATTTTGGTTATAAACCTTTTTTAGGAAGTTCAAGGAACAGATGAATCTAAAAATATAAAACAAGCAATTAAAAACAAGTACAAATCTAATATCACATAATCCATTCTTTCAGACTTTTTTAAACTAATACATGCTGCACTTATGGGATGTTTACTTACACTTAGCTATGCAGAATGACAGTGACCAAAATTAACAGCTTTTTGAGATGTGCTTGTGTTATACAAATGAATCTCCCAAGGCTATGTGTGCACAGAGCATGGTTACATATGGAAATAGAGCAAATAAATGTGATATTTAACATTTCAACTAAAAATATATCAGTATGGTTTGTTTTAATTTATATAAATGCATGATTGCCTATGTCATAAGTGATGATTCAATAAAGATGTTACTTGTTTTAAAGAAAAGAATTGGAACAAATGAAAAGATTCTTAATATTTTCAAAAACTTTACTGTGATTGATCTTAGAATAGAATGACATAAAACTTGCAATCATTTCATCAAACATTTACTGCATCTGGAATAAATGACTATATTATAATCAAATTAGGACATCAATAAGGCACAACCAAGTAATCCTGTGATATCATCTGTTAAGCCTAGAACCAAATCATCTGCAAACAAGACCACAGAAGTTCACCATCTTTTGTTTACACCCAGACTCGCAAACATTCAGATGACATCCATGCGGTCCACAAAATTATAAACATTTGCTAAATCAATAAACAAGGCTAAGCAACATTTAGAAACATCATGAGCCATGTCTATGTCCTCCATCAGGAAGGCTATAACAGAAATGACAAACCTATTTTTCTGAGAACCCAGTTAAAAGTCACACAAAGTGTTTGTTTTCTTTAAATATTACCACAGCTGATCATCTGGGAGTTTATCAAAGATTTTTGACAGTGGTGATAAAAGAGCTGTTACCCTATAGCTTTTTACTCAGTCCCTGTTACTCTTGCACTGTTATTCAGTTTTAGGCAATTTATTTCCAATTGTCTATTTTCTCCATAATGGAATTTACTGTCTGCCATAATTATGATAAGTCATCTTGAACATTGGTCACTTTACCTCTTTGATAACTATTTTTTCTTCTCAGCAAAAACACAATGCATACATTTTAGTCAAGCATCTTTTGTTTTCTCAATAAAGTGCTTCCCAAATGAATTCTTTCTTCTCTATAGCTCTCTCTCTCTCTCTCTCTCTCTTTGTCTTTTATTTTTTTATTCTTGCTTATCAGTCCATAGAATATTAATTATTTTCTATTTTATTTCATCCTCTGGTCTAAGGTCTGTAAACCTCTTTTAAATATTTATTACATATGTATATTTTTATCTAAATTTTACACTTGTGTCTATAAAATAATCTGATCTACACTTATCTCATCAATTTACTGTTATAATCTATATTAATCTTGCACAGAACTGGCAAATGATCATTAACTATGCCATACAGTACCTCACAACAGTTTAGCACCAAGTCGAACAAAAGGATTTGTGTTGCCTACATCACAGTTGTTTAGCATCCAATCTAACAAAGATCGAAAATCACAAATGTTTAATACCCAGTCCAACAAAGAAGCATAACCAGATGCCACCATTTGCTGATGTCTGCACATATTGATACTGACCTAATTGAGAAATATTATCCAGTATATCAGGATCAGGTGCTTACCAGTTGTGGTCGCCATAACCAAACACAAACTAACCTTCTTCTAAATCTTAACCTTGAAATATGTTTATTATTTAACCATAAATATGCTCTTGTAGAGTTGGTCAACTATTCTTATAGTGGCTGACTCAATTATTGTAGTATAACTGAAGAACATGGAGTTAGTTTTCTTCAAGTTTGCTATTAACGTTTTTTCTGAATACATCTGAATGACTTATCATAGTCTTCCTTAAGTTTTTGTTAGAGGAGATCTGATGTATTTGAAAAGAATCAGACAATTAGCACAATTATTGACATTTAGCACAAAGCAGTCTTCAGCCAGGTTGTTAATCAAGACAGAAAAATAACACAAGCCCCAGTATTTATCCCACGGGGACACTGCCTATTAATGTAACAGTGTCAAAGGTGTAATAATCTAGAGTAAACTTAAATGTCATATTATACAGATAATAACTAAGTGTCTGACTGGCTCATTTCTGAATCTCTTATTTTCTATTTTTGAGAGAAGCACTGAATAGCTTAAAGTCTTGAAAGCCTTTTATAGATCTACTAAGATGGCAGCAACCAGAACCCTTCTCCATGTTGCTATAGATAAGATTAGGTGCACAGCAGATGGTAGGGTGATGTAGGCTCTCCTGAATATGTGCTGATTACAGAAGAGAAGTCGCCATTTGTTTTAATCTTTAGCAACCTTAGCATATACTATGTTGTTTTTATAACTTAGCCAAAGGTTATATATTAGCCTTGCACTATCTTTGGTATATGGCTTTTGAATAGCACTGCTATTGAGGTATGCTTAAAAGATATCTTCATTATTGATTTTGATGGAGAAATATTTAAATTACTAAAAATTCAGATGCCAAATATTACTATTTTAGATACTCACAATGCCACATTCTGTTAGGAAGTTCAGTGACACTTTTGTAGGAAAAGAAAAAAATCTTCAGCTGAAAAGTCCAGAATCTAAAAATCTCACACTTCTGTCAGGTCATACTGCATCATATGATATGATTTCTATCTATATCAGCAAAGCCAATCTACCCCCCCCCCAACGTCTGCACTCCAGTATGTCCACTATACCCAGCTGTTGTCGTGAATATGTGCATGTGATGTTTGTTAAAACAAAGTAAGAGGTGAGAGACTGGTCTCTTGAAAAGGAATTACTATGAAAGTTCTTAGTGGCAATGTCCTCATTGTTTTTGCATGCTCAAGGGAATTATACAGTTTAGCTGCCCAACCAAAACATATTGAAAATACAACAATATATGCAATTAACTCTGATATCAGCTGTCATTCAGGTCAAGAATAATACTTAGGTTGCAGCCAGGACATAAGTGCAGGAAAGACATTAAACTGTACCGCACCATTCAAATATAAAATTAAATTTGTGACAATGTAGCTAAACATTGCAGCTCTGTAATAGCTGATTGCAGCATGTTCTTTGCAACTGTTTATGCCATTTCAGCTGAATGGAAGTGCAGATGTATGTACCCTTTTTACGTTATAGGATAAAATCAGGACCCTGTGATCTATTATGATTTAAAACCTGTTAACCTCATTGACTGCAGTTGCAGAAGCCATTATTAAGCTCTTAGCAGCTGATAATGAGATGCTAGCTACTTAATAACTCCTACCATTGTGTACACAAAGCTGCTTTTCAGAATTACTGTTCCAACCCACACAAAATGCTGACAGATTCTGCTTTTCTTGTGTGCACAATCAAATCTATCCAATGTGTGTGAGAGACCCACTGGATGCACACAACTGTGCATGCATGCATGCAGTTTTTTGAAGAACAGTGCTTATTAACTGCCTTTATATGCAATATATTTGGGTTACATAGTACTTCTAGTGGGATCATGATTACAAGCATCAGATTTCAAATATGAGGAGATTTGCTTGTCCTTTCAGTGACAGGTTTAAATTGTATTCTGTTAGCTATGTGCAAAAACTGCAGTGGTATTTTCTACAGTTACTGTTGTGGTTGCTTCAGCAAGAGGCCCTTCTTCTCCCGGGCTATTCAAAATGTGCTCTTAGTGAAATAAGGCTAATAAATAGCAAATTTACATGACTTGTAGTTAAATTATTAATAAATGCAGTATGTGTTGATGTCAGAACTGAGAGATAATACTATTCCACTGTTAAGTATTATTCTATAGTATATAAGCTATACTAAGTTTTCTGACTAATTACTTACGAAGGCAAAATTGTGTACCAAAATGCAGGAGCACCTACAGAGAATTATCCCATTATATTTTCCCGTAGCATATTGAGTGAACCCTTGTAACCACAACTGTCTCAAAGTATGTTAATATAATATTTTAGTATACATGTTTATGTACTACATATAACACTGTGAATACACTCTGAAATTGGGAGAAATGCAAGTGTAAGCACCTTTCTGAAATAAGAAAGGTGATTAACAAAGTGCTTTTCACCAATGTTATGCTCTAGCTTCATGTAGTGCATTAACAGCAGCCACCACTTAGAATCAGAAATTAAAGCAGCTTTAAAAGCTGTAATACAATTCACACTGTCAGATGTTTTTTACTGCAAACACATCGATTGTATTGCAGATTTTAAAGGTGTTACAGAAACAGAGCTACATTTTGCTGTTGTCTGCCAATATGTGAAGCAGTTTTAAGTGTTCTACACCTTTCAAATCTTAGTACTCCCATACTTTCTCTTTCTCTCTACATCTCTGTCTCTCTGTAACTAGCAGTAAATCTCCATGTACTCATAAGAATTGTGGTTGGGTCATTATGATCCTAACCAAGTACGTAATTTTTGTCAAAATGAATGCCAAGATTCACTTCTTGAGCTTCACTTCATTTTGTTTCAAGGCAAGTTTCTTTATGTCCTTTTCTTAAACATAAAACTTTTTGAGAAACACACAAAAGAACCAAATAACAAAAAGCCAATAAATGACTGGAGTAGAAAAAATCAGAAGTCACTAATAAATGATTTTAACGTGTTTTGTTCACTTTTAATCCACCATGAACTTCATCAGAATAACCATTACAAACTCTGTTCAGATTTAAATACCTTTTGAAATGAAAGCCACGTGACATTATCATCCAATACTAAAATTCGGACTTTATAATCCTTAAAGAAGTGTTATTTTGTCAAAAAACAAATAAAATGTTTATAACCATACTTAATAAAAAACATTTTATAAAAATAATTTCTAAAAAATCATTTTAGGAAAATATGTGTACATAATTAGAATACATTATATTTATAATCTCTGTGCTTGTAAAAAGCACTTGATGTTAATAACATCGTTTAGCCCAGGAGGCTTGTCAGCATTGAGCAAAATCTGCCAAAGAGCTTCTCTACACTCTAATTTAACCCTGAAGTTCCCAGAGAACTGTGCATCACTAACTTTTTCTAATACTGAAAAACTGAACTTTTTAAAGTTTGTGCAAGATACAGAATGTCTTGCTAGTGCATTAGACATGTCTTTCTTTTTAATAGCTAAATTGTGTTCATAAATTCATCTATTTAGAGTTCTAATAGTTTTACCTATGTAAAAATGTTCACATGTATCACACAAACCAATGTAAACAACATTCTGAGTTTTACAAGTGTAATGCCCTCTACTACAAATAGTTTTGTTAAAATGCTTCAAATGAATGCTGTTACATCCAGCTATATACCTACACTGCTTACAACAGTTACATGAAAATGTGCCATAATTAGACCCTTCAAACCTAATCTCCTTACAACTTTCTAACTTACGTTTAATGTTAGTAGTTTTTTTGTAAGTGAATAATGGAGTCTTACCTATAATGGAACTCAAGTCATTATTTCCAAGTACAAATTTCCAATTATTGAGCATAACCTTCTTAATATAACCCATTTCATTAGAAATAGGAATAGGAAATGCTAATTTATATTCACTAGCAATTCTACACTCATTATCTCCAGTTGTACTATAAACTATTGTAGCTTGATTTAAAATAGGACGTGCTCTATCCATTCTTAAAGCACACACTTCCCTCTGAATCTTTTTTAACCATGTGCTATTATACCCTCTTTCTATAAAGAACCTGTTCAATTTTTCAACTTCTTTGAAAAACATATCATCCCTACTTGTCAATCTACTTAACCTAATAAGTTGTCCTTTAACTACTCCACGTTTCATAAACTCAGGATGTAAACTATCGTGGTGTACATATTGATTGACAAAAGTGGACTTCCTAAAAATGTCACTTTCAAAACTAGCTTTGTCACCATTTAGACTTAAATGTACGTCCAAAAAATTAATGTCTAGTCCAAAATGGCCAAAAGTAAACTTCAGAAAATCCGTAGTATCATTTAAATAATCTACAAACTTTTGAAAGGAAACAAAATCTCCCTTCCACAAAAAAAAACAAATCATCTATATATCTCTTATAAAACAAAATGCTCTTTGTAGAGGGATGTGAATGTAAAAATTTAATTTCCCACATGGCCATAACAATATTAGCAAAGCTAGGTGCAACTCTAGACCCCATGGCTACACCTGAAATTTGTTGAAAAAAAGTGTTTTCGAAAGTGAAGAAATTATTTTCTAGAACTATGTCCATTAAAGAACATATGGTGTTGACAATATTGTTGTTCATGTCTGTTTGTGTACTTAAATATTCCCTTAGATATTCAACTCCTGTAATCTGGTCAATACAAGTGTATAATGATGTAACGTCTAAGGATGTAAAATTGAAAACTGCATCCTTTAGATCAAATTGGCCCAAAAGTTCCAGTAAGTGCCAAGAATCTCTCAAATATGACTTTGTTTTCTGAACTATAGGGTTCAAACACTTGTCTAACCAAACAGAAATGGCTTCTGTTTTAGAAAAGCTAGCTGACACTATTGGTGTAAAGGGTATCTTCTCACTTTGCTTATGCAATTTTGGAATACCAAAAATTGTAGCCAATTTAGGATATTCTACATTTAGAAAATTGTAAACAATATTATCAATGTTACCTTGGGTGAATAAATCAAAAAGGAGAACATCCACCATTTGAAAACTTTTGGTGATGAAATCTTTGCTAACAGTTCTATAACAACTGTGGTCATTCAACAAAATACTAATTGCTGCACTGTAATCAATAGATTTCATAATGACTATTGTGCCTCCTTTATCAGCTTTCATTATGCGCCATTCCTTATTTTTGGCAACATAATCCAAAGCTTGAAGTTCACTCACAGATAAATTAGGTACATTGGAATACTTATACTTATTCAATTTCCTAAAATCTTGTTCACACAGCTTTCCAAAAACCATCAAAGTTGAATTTAACATGGGATTAAATGTACTTTTTCTTTTACAACCATCCTCATTAAATTCCACTTTAGTCACACCATCAAAAATGTACTTTAAATTCAATTTTCAAAGATATAATTTTAAATCAACAATAAGTCTGGAAATGTTCACATTATTAGAAGGAACAAAGGAAAAACCTTTTTGAAGCACCGAAGTGACCTCAAGGGGCAATGATTCATTAGTTAAATTAAGAACTGTAATACCATACTCTAATTCTTCTTGCGATTCTTGCCCCTTCCTTTGTTCCTCGTCTGGACTTTCCCAGACCATCTCGGTGTTTTCGTGTTCCCTGCTTTGTCCGTTAAAAAAGGACCAGATTTATTCCCAGAGGAAACTACTTGTGCAAAAGTTGTACTAGACTTAGTATTGTCTGCAGACACAGTTACATTCTGATTATTGTTATTAACTTTGGAAGACCTTGTGTTAACTTGCAAGTCATTCTCATTACTAACAATAGTGTCACCAATTTCACCTGTATCTACTTCAGCAACAGTCACTGGCCCTTTAAAATTTCCTTTTTTTCTTTTTCAAAGGATAAGCCGCATTGTTGCGGTATGCTAATAAATCTCTTTTTAGCTTCCTTTGCTTCCTTTCAACTAAGGAAGCATGATGTCTATCCAATTTGGCATTTATACCAAAATAGAGAGTTGCCAAGTTGTTAAAGGCATCAGAAGCCCTAATATTCGTATCCAAATGTTCAGCTTGTTCCTTCAATGCTGTTAATTCGCCTTTATAATGTTCTATCAATAATTTCATAAAGGCTATGCCAGGGTTATCAAAAATCTCAACCAACTGTTTGTACAGGTAATCATCCTCGACTGCACAGTTGGGAAATTTAAAAGTCCTAAGTCCCAAAGGCACACATTTAACTCGCACAGTCTCCTCTAAATAAAAGATTTCATTTTGTAAGAAAACACACTTCATGCACAGTTTCTCAAGGTTAAAAATGTCTTTTTTACAAACTGAAACTGTGTCCGTAACTGACGGACTAGCTTTTTCACTTACTGTGTTCAAATTGACCAAGTCAGAGGAACAGTGAAAGGGATTAACCATGTTTTTGAAGGTTTGCTCAAAAACCTTGTCTTGACACTCCGAATAGTTCAACTGTTTACTCGTCGACGAACCTTCTCCAGTGTGAACCAAACTTGCTATAACACTACAAGCTTGGCTAGGATCACCTCCAACGTGAGTGCGTTGAACAAGGCTGTCCCCTCCCTTGCTTCCTGGGCTGCTGGAAGAAACTGTAGAATTAAATTTAGACGTCCCACCTCCCATCTGCCAGGCCAGAGCTTCTCTAACTGCATCTTTGACAATAGAGCTAATAAGCTCTTGGAAATTACTTCCCGACTCGGGAACGGGATGAACAGATAAATTCAACAAAGTCTCCTGACTAGAATCTTCTCCTGCCATAACTGGCCAAAAAAACGTAAAACGTTTTGAGAAACACACAACAGAACCAAATAACAAAAAGCCAATAAATGACTGGAGTAGAAAAAAATCAGAAGTCACTAATAAATGATTTTAACGCATTTCGTTCACTTTTAATCCACCATGAACTTCATCAGAATAACCATTACAAACTCTGTTCAGATTTAAATACCTTTTCAAATGAAAGCGATGTGACATTATCATCCAATATCAAAGCAAAGTTCCCCTGCACGTAGGGAGTTTACATTTCCTGCTGGGGGACTTATGGTGTGCTGTGTTGGCATGTTCGTCCTTATTCGTATGGCTGACTTGTTTTTTTACTAATCTGGGCATCCCTTTGTCAAGTTTGGATTATTCCTTTTTCCTTTTGCAACATTTCGAAAGCCAGTAATGTGTAGCGACTGGTCATTGGAGTTCTTCCTGGTGAGTCATTGACCATAACTACGCGAAATTGGAAACTATGTGTGTGTTGATGTGGGCACTTACTAACATTTAATTTTCGTGAGGATATATCACTCAACGGATCTAAGCGACTGGTCATTGGAGTTCTTTTTGGTGAGTCGTTGACTATAACTATGTGAAATTGGAAACTATGTGTGTGTTGATGTGGGCACTTATTAACATCTATTTTTCATGAGGATATATCACTCAACGGATCTAACCACCTTTTTTTGTGTGGTGCAGTGTTTTCTTTGGGCGTCGCATTTGTTTGACTGTTTTGGGAACTTTTACCATCATTTGGTGATACTAACTGACGTATGTAATTTAAGTTCCATCGTGATTGTGACAAATGATACTATACTAATTTTTGGGGGACATTTTGATCTTTTTTGTTTGGCAACTTACTTTGACTACCTGGTCGCTGAAAGTATTACCACTTACATGAACGGACAGTGGGATTTATCAGGTCATTGGACATCAGACCTTGAACTGGGAATGTGATTACTGTGCTTGAACTCTATTAATATGTTTTTTCTGTAACCTCACTATATTCTTCATGAATATTATATGTCCATAATTTATGAGTAGGGATACAACTTCCTTTTTTTACTTCTGGATATTATTGGACATTACTTTAGTCTTCTATTTCAGTCTATTTGTACATTTGTGGGGAATTATGATCGCTTCTGGTCAGGTGTTTTTGAATTACATTCATGGTTAACATCAGTTGGCGACTATCGTTGTTTGCTTAGGATAGCACAAAATTGTCAGAACTTTATGTGATGTATACATAATTACACTCATATAATTGTCCTATGTGTACCATAAGAATGTTTCAACATTAGCTGGACAGTATTTTTGTCAACGGAACTAATTAGGGGATAAATGAGAGTACTTGTATCATATTTGAAGTATGCTTTATATGTACATACTCGTATGACCTTTTTAGGATTATGTGTACATGTTTTTTGATTTATAAATGCTGTATATTAGTTTGAACTAATCTCTAAATATTGTATATGTTGAAATAACAACAATATCTAAGCTTATGTGAATTTTTATTCATGTCTGGATATTAGTATGTTTTGAACTAGTATACTAGCTATATATTATTTATATATTTTTGCCAAACGTTTTTTTTTCTGGCTATTTGTCACATATCCTAATATTATTTAAGTAGTCCATACATAAATATCTTAGTCATATTGTCTATTGGGAATTCATGACCATATCTGTTCCAAGTACTATAAATGCACTTTTTTGGATGATACAACATATATAATATGTCCTTATTACTTGGGCTGTTTATATCATTCAGGGTCTGATTACTAATTTTTCTCGGTTTTGTCTCTCGGACCTTTAAAACTATATATTATTGCCCTGATTACACTAGCATAAAAATCTTTTCACATTTAAGGTGCTCAACATTTGACCTGTTAAAGTGGTTTGATACTGTGCATTGGATTGTCACAGTATTCATTCACTCCAATTTGATTTTTTATACCATTATTGTCCTGTATTGGACGTGGCTATTGTTTGTACAATATTGCACAAACTGAAATATTGCCATTATTGTCCGATTGTTATTTGTCTTTTTCTTTAATACAGGGCATGGTTGCTTTCATATCTATATATTATTGATTTTACACCAATAATGGATTTAAATAAAATATTTCTGGATTTATCATCTGATAGGGATGACCTTGCACCCTTTGGTATTGGTCATGTTTCTGAAGGTTCAGCAAATACTAGTTCCATGAAGCCAGAATAACGATGTGAAAAACTATTTAATGATTTAAACAAAAACATGAAAACATTAAGATCTTTTGTTTGGCACCTTAAATTACTCAAAGCTTATTTGGTTAAAGGCATTAGTCCTAGGGGTTTGAGAGTCAAAATTCAACCTCTAGTAGCTGACCCTGATGATATTTTAACTACGGAATGGTTATCCATTCAACAAGAATGCTCAATGAAGTTTGTTGAATCTCTGTCAAAGTATTACACTAGGATTATTGATAAAGAAACTTCTAAGGTGTTACAATTAATAGATGATTGTAATCAGTATCAGAATGATACATTTTTTCCTGCATCATTATCTAAACTTAGTTCAGATTTGTTAAATTTTGATACTCATCTCAAGGAAAGAAAACTTAAAAAATTTTCTCGTGATCAGTCCGATTACGAGAGGGGGCAACCCTTTAAATATACTAGACATGTTAGATTTCAAGAGATGCACAACAGAAATACATCCAGTTCCAAAAGGAAACGTCCACTTTCCATTTTAAAAGGACGTGGTAACCATACTGACACCACTGATTATGATACATCATCAGGTACTGACACAGAAACACAGCACACCATGGAGTCCCCCACTCCTAAACGTAAAAATTACACATCCCCTTTAGGCAACATCGAGGGAGGAGAGGAGGCAGGAAACACAAGAAGGGTTACAAGTCTACAGAATCTTATGGAAGTATTAATGAACAAGTAAATTATGTTGTTACCAACAATGTCTGTAACATCTCTAGCACTGTAATAACACCTGAACAAACATCTTTATTGAATAAAGGCTTATCTTTTATACCTGGCTTTTTTGTGCCTGAAGACACTTTTGCACAGGATTTATTTACATTTTGTAGACTCATTAACCTTAAATTGTTTTTTCAGGATAAGGGGGAAGAACAACAGCAACAAATGGATATCTTTAAATATCATGCCTCCTCATTTATACCTCCTATGCATCCTTCTGTAAATCTTTTTCTACGCAGTGTACTCAGTGATTTACATTTTGAGTCTAATACTTGTCTATCTATGCCGAATAACATGACTGACAATGAGTTGTCTTGTTTAAATGAACTAGCACAAAATAAAGACCTTGTTATTCTTCATGCAGACAAAGGTGGAGCGGTGGTGGTGATGAATTGGAGTGATTATGATATCGAGGCTCACAAGCAATTGGGTGATGTTCGATATTATACCAAAATGCCACTTGACCCCACCTCTGTGTTTAAACATCAAATTGATAATTTTTTGCATTCTGCGGTTGACAATGGGATTATAACAACCAAAACTTTAAGTCATTTAACTATCACTGATCCTGCTAGACAATATATTTATTTTTTGCCAAAGATACATAAGAATCCCTTACATCCACCAGGTAGACCCATTGTATCGGGTATAGGATCACTTACTGAGCCCCTTTCTGAATTTTTGACCAGGTACTTAAAACCATTACTTTCATGGGTTAGATCCAGGATACAGGATACCACCCAATTTTAAGCATTGTTAATGACATGCAGTTAGAGGAGAATTGGTGGTTATGTACACTAGATGTAAGCTTACTATACACCAACATCCCTCATTGGGCTGGTCTTGATGCCATTGAATATTGGCTTTACAAGTCAAATATTTATCAACCTGGTTTCAACACTTTTTTGATTAATCTCACCGAGCATGTACTTACGAAAAATGTCTTTTTTTATGATAAGGAATGTTATTTACAGATCAAAGGTACAGCGATGGGGGCATCTTTTGCCCCCATATATGCTGATTTATTTTAGGCATACATTGAGGAGATTATGATATATGATGATACTCATAATCTGTTTTTGCCTGAGATTGATATCTGGCGGAGGTATTTGGATGATTGCTGGATGGTGTGGAGATCAGACATTGAGTATCTTTGTGAATTTATGGAATATTTAAATGATAATAAATGGGAAATACAATTTACTATTACTTATGACCAGAACTCCATAACGTTTTTGGATGTTTTGGTCACAAGAAATCAGGATAATACCTTGAATACTGAAGTATATAGGAAGTTTCCCCAATATAACACCTTACTCCATGCCTCCAGTTATCATCCAAAACATATAGCCAGAAACATTCCTAAATCACAGTTTATTAGAATTAGACGTAATTGCTCGGATGATGTCAGTTTTAAACATCATTCTCAGGATCTATACCATAGATTCATGAATAGGGGTTACAGTTCAGGGTATGTTACCATGGCCCAAAACCATGCTTCGGGTCTACATAGACATGATCTACTGACATATAAGAAGAAATCTTTGTCAAAAAATATATTACGTTTCACTACTACATTTGGTAGAAACACCAACAGATTTATGAATATAATCAAGGACAATTGGAACATATTGAAGGCGGATGGTAATATTAATACGATAATTCCCACTGTATGTTCTTTTTCTTTTCGTAAAGGAAAAAACTTAGCAGCATATTTTAATCATTACAAACATCATTCTGATTCTGTACTACCTCAGTTATATCAGACCACTATTATGGGTGACAAACTTATTGGCTGTTTCCCTTGTGGTCATTGCATTAACTGTAAACATATTCTGAAATCTAAAGAATTCAGTAGCAGAAACAGTAGCACAGTATTTGACATTCGATTTTTTGCCAACTGTAACACTGACTGGGCTATTTATATGGCTTGTTGTAGTTGCCACTCTTTTTATATAGGTCAGACCTCTCGGCCTTTTAGGTTACGCATGTCAGAGCACTTGAGTGATATTAAATGTAAAAGGACTTCCAATGCTTTATATAAACACACACTTAAACATCAAACAGCTCAGTTTCATTTTATTATTATTGACAAACTCATTGGTGATCGAACCCATAAATCTGGTTGGCATCACAAACTTGATGCAAAAGAAAAGAAATGGATTACCAAACTTGGTGCCCTATTCAATCCAGGGCTTAATGAATATTTATGAGTCAAATTTTTGTGATGTATAAATACTACTTAGTGTAACATGAATATTCATGAGTTTAATGACTAGGATGTGTTTTGTCAGCCAATCAAATGTTTTGTTTTACCATATAAGACTTTTTTCACTTGGTAAGCTTTTTTCTGTTATACACTGAAGAAGGCCAAGTTAAATCCAGGCCGAAACCGGTCTGTTAAATTAAGCTTTTCATGAAGTCTTAAGTAGTTTTAATAAACTACATTTTTTTCATGGCTCACTTGTTGCTGGCTTAGTTTTTTCTTTATTATCATCCAATACTAAAATTCGGACTTTATAATCCTTAAAGAAGTGTTATTTTGTCAGAAAACAAATAAAATGTTTATAACCATACTTAATAAAAAACATTTTATAAAAATAATTTTAGGAAAATATGTGTACATAATTAGAATACATTATATTTATAATCTCTGTACTGAAAAACTGAACTTTTTAAAGTTTGTGCAAGATACAGAATGTCTTGCTAGTGCATTAGACATGTCTTTCTTTTTAATAGCTAAATTGTGTTCATAAATTCGTATCTTGCACAAACTTTAAAAAGTTCAGTTTTTCAGTATTAGAAAAAGTTAGTGATGCATAGTTCTCTGGGAACTTCAGGGTTAAATTAGAGTGTAGAGAAGCTCTTTGGCAGATTTTGCTCAATGCTGATGAGCCTCCTGGGCTAAACGATGTTATTAACATCAAGTGCTTTTTACAAGCACAGAGATTATAAATATAATGTATTCTAATTATGTACACATATTTTCCTAAAATGATTTTTTATAAAATGATTTTTTTATAAAATGATTTTTATAAAATTTTTTTTATTAAGTATGGTTATAAACATTTTATTTGTTTTCTGACAAAATAACACTTCTTTAAGGATTATAAAGTCCGAATTTTAATATTGGATGATAATGTCAGATGGCTTTCATTTGAAAAGGTATTTACATCTGAACAGAGTTTGTAATGGTTATTCTGATGAAGTTCATGGTGGATTAAAAGTGAATGAAATGAGTTAAAATCATTTATTAGTGACTTCTGATTTTTTCTACTCCAGTCATTTATTGGCTTTTTATTCTTTTCTTAAACATATAACAATTTGGTTATGATTGGTGACCCAATCATAGTGTTCTATGTAGTTGTGACAAAGGGAGATACTGCCAGCATGGCTAGCTGGAATTTTGTAAATAATTATACGTCATTTGTGAATATCAACTTGACTTGTGTGGGATGCTTGTGTTGCAAATGTATTGGAACTGTATGTCATGTGTATATCAAACTAGGTTTGTACAGACGTGTGCTGAAAAGATATTTTATAAAGTGCTTGTGCTTAAAATGTAACCACAGCATGCCCTACTGGAATAGAACAGAAATGTACATGAACTATTGTAACTTTATAAATGTATATATTTTAACAGTGGAAACTGAAATACAGGAGGTTAACTTCAGAAAAATAGCTGAAATCAAGTTACTTTATGGCAGCAAGAGACATCATGTCTATACTAGGGAGTTTTCTGTATTATATTTAAGTTGAAATAATTACTAGTTTTGAAATGTGAAGGAATGCAATTGTTTTATGACTTCCAGCATCTGCCAAAAATCGGAGGTCTATATATTTTCACAGATAGATGCTAAATACTACCAACTCCCAGCAGTGGGGGTTTCACCTGGGATAGAGTCAGATGGCAAGAAATGATGTCATTCTGCAAGCTATCCCAGCAGTAATATTTGAGATATTAATTTAAGAGTTCTCTTAGAGAGACACAGTATTCTGTATTCTGTTTTTGACCTAACAACAACTAGAAGATCCATTTGCACGTCTGCCTTGCTCTGAGTAAGTTTCTAGGTTATAGCAATTCTCTTAAATACAGTCAGGAATATAACAAAGCTTAGTTCAGATATTTTTCTTTATTTATTTGAGACTGTCCTGTAATGTTGCTTTAAGTATTTCCTGTGGTTTTGAACTCTGATGTCACTGTGAATATATATTTAGCATTGTCTTGTTCTTTTATTATTTATTATTAAATAGATTTAAACCTTTCATTGTAGCTGATCTTTGTAAAGATATTTAAGTTTTGAGAGTACTTAGATATTTATTTGGTGACACTGTGTTGGCGACTCCTAATAGCCTTGCTCTTGGTCAAACTACCATTTGTGTTAATTTTAATATTACACAGTAAGACTGGACACCCTTTTTAAGGGCCTTAGATGGCTGGTGGCAATGATAACTACATTATAGTCTGGGCAAAAGGAGGTATAGCTAGTAAACCTTTGCCAGGCTTTCCCAGGTTCTTTTGTGTGTATGCAAATCAAACCACAAAGAGTGTGTGTGTCAGCTACTTGGGCAGGGACACAAAGCACTGGTTGGACAGGGAGGGTGCTGGAGGTCTTGGTTGGTCACTCAGCTGAGATCTCAGCTCTATAGCTGTGCCACTGTGGAGTCTTACTGGAGATCTGGAGAAAGAGGGAGAAACCATCCCCAGACTGACTGTGGTAACTGTGTGCTCTTAAGGGAAATTGCACTTGATGCAGAGCACTGCATCTGGAAATATTGTATGTGTACTTGTAATTCTCCCATTGTACATCCCCCACTGGTGCCAGTGGTGAGGATTGAGACTCCTTGATTACTGGTCCAGTGGTGGGGCATTACAGTAGTGTTTCGATATTGTGTTGTCCTGCCTACATCATAAAAGTTGTTATACTTTGTTGCCTTGGTAAGTAGAGAATTGTTAATATAAAGGTAAACTACTTCTAAAAGTATGAACTTTCAGTTCACATCTTTAATTAAAAGCTGCTAAAACATATGTAAAATGTTGTTTTTAACAAAGATTAAAAACAAAACAAAAACTACATGGATTTGAAGAAGGCCAGAAGGTTGAAAGTGCTTATCCTGAATCTTTGGACTGACTTTTAGTCTTTTAGTATTTGCTTTATCAATTTATTTTTTTATTTTAATAAATATTTTTTTCATGGTGGTCGAACCAGTTGTTTGTTTTCTTTTTTATGACTATTTTACTGGCTTAAGACCTTTAGCAACTAAGAGGGATTGTAATTTTACTAATACCTAATTTTTAATACTACGGAAGCTATTTTCCATTTAGCAACTCTGGTCCTTTCACAATGTAGCCTCCAAACTTTCAAAAAGTTATATAAAAGTAGGAAAACCCATGTACTATAAAGAATGACAAGAGGTGTAACAACACATAGAAAATTATATATCCTGAAGTATGAATTAATAGTTTTGGCATCTTGAATTTGATATAATTATAATTTACTGGTAAATTCTGTACTTCTAGCTATTATTGCCTTTGTAATTTAGTTTTTATGACAGTATGCTTTTTTGAATTCCTTGAAGAAATGAAGATTTAGAGCATATTTAAGAACTCTGAATGAATTGTCAAGCATGTATGCAAAAAAGATTAAAATAACAGAAATTAGAAACAAGTCATAGGTTCATAGGTTAGAACTAGGCTAACTGCCCTTGCGAGCCATTTTAAGCCTAGCCAATTATCCCTTGATAGATTCAAACCCTGTACCTTGTGTTTGTAAGGCAAACACCTTAACCATTAGGCCACCCTCCCAACCCTACTGTACATTAACAAGTATGCTAGCAGGGACTAGTATTGTGAGCATATAGATAGTTCTGCAATACATAGTCATTGCATTCCTTTTTATCAGGTCTATATTGAATTTTAAAATTCCGAGTGTCATGTGGTCAACACCATATGATTAAATTTTTGAATGTTCGAATGTTGTAACGGAGATCTCTATACAGCATGGAATGGGAAGATTTCCCTTGTCTGCAATGTAGTGCGATCTCGGAGTTGGTATATTTAAAGAGCAGGGGGAGTGGGGGTCACAGCCCCAGTGTGGGGGGTGTAGGGGGGCATGCCTCCCTGCTTAAAACGTTCAGGTAGGTGTTTTGTGTAGTTTAGTTTTTTTATTAGATATTCAAACTTTTAAAAGTTCGATCATATGGTGTTGACCATATGACAGTCGAACTTTCAGAAGTTCGATTATCTAATATAGACCCTTTTTATCAGTTTTGAGTGGTTTGCACATTTGGGATAATCATTAAAAAATGTAAAACTGTTGTATACATTTCTAACATTCTTACAAGATCTTGTTGTCATGCTTGCTGCTTTTGTTCAGTATATGATCACTTTTTTCTCTCTGCCTTTTCCTCATAGTTAGCCGCAGTATGTCAGAGCTCAGTTCCCTACATGAACCTGAAGGAGATTTCAGACAGTCTTACCAACAAGTTCGGAAACATGCCCTTCCTCCCATCAGGGATGCTGATGAAAATACAGAGTATCGGCCACATATAAATGATACAGCTGCCAGGCGAGCAGGACGGATCAACCCTACAATGGGCAGGGAGGCTGAAAATTACAGAAGCACATGGAAGTAAGACAGCAGTGTTATAATCTGAAACTTTTATTGCATAAACAAATGGTAAGGTAAACTGCAATCTCATCATACCAAATACAAGCACAAAATCATATTCAGAAATGAAGAAGATGTGTGTGATATAGGTGTTGCATGTTTGCATTTGCAGTTACTTTGCTGCTTAAGAAAAGTAAGCCATACAACCAAACAAGTATCAGCTAGTGCAAACAGCAAAAGGGTGAATTTTTTTATTTCCTTATGCATTTGATTCTTTCAAAGGTCTCAAAGACAAGCCTATCATATTGCATGCTGTCTGAGCACTTTATGTGCGAATGTGGTTTTGCTGACTCAGTAAAAGGATAAAAACTGATAAAGTAAGCTATTTCAGAAGTCACTGTAAGGTAGGCATCTGACCACAAAAACATGGATTTTTCTGATGGAAGAGTTAAAGTCCACTGAGACTGTCTAATGCGTGCTGTTTGTACTGTTATACCTGCTAATAATTTGTTTTTTGGTCTACAGAGTGCCTCCAGATGGCCATAAGCTGTTCAGTGCTGCTCATATGCTTCTTCATGCCTCCAATACTATCCCTTGGGGTTTGGACTGCGTCAGCTGTTGGCAGGTTGAAATGTAGAAGGAGAAACTCAGAATACAGCCAGCAGATGGCAGTATCATATGTTTTCCTACAAAGCCATTTTAGGCCCCATCCACCCTATCATGGATAGGTGAACAATAAAATATAGCTTCTGAGATATGTCTGTCTTGGACTTTAGAGCAGCCATGTTACTGTGTCCATCCTGGAGAATGCATCTCAGTCTACTAGGTACTCCAAGCCCTGACTTTCATCAGTGCTTAGTGAGTTATCTGCCTATAACATCAAACTACCTTCCCCTAGGACAGACACACACATACTATCTGCCAATTCATTGGTCACTTGGCTTTCTAATTGATCCCTAGTTGTTTGAGCTGTAGTCAGGGCTTTAGCTATCTATGCTACCAGAGTGGATGTAAATTACTTTTATAATTATCTCAAGCAATCCAAAAATTCTCTGCTGTTCTATTTTGTGGTGCCTCAGTCTTCAAAGTAGCTCTATATAAAATATACCCTGGCAGTTCTAAACAGAGTTGTTGTCCTATAATCACGATCCTTCTTTCACCTGTCTGTTTCTTCCTCATATCGATAGCGTCTGTCTTATTATATACAAAGAAAGACGTGTACGTTTCCCTTATCCTTTCTGATTTTCAACTGATATAATAAATATATATATATATATATATATATATATGAATATATATTATTTTGAATACTTGCTGCCATGCTCCACCTAGTTGCTCCTTCCATCAACCTTGTATTGCTTTTCTGTACAAAAGAGTTGGAGAGTTTGGAGGGTGGCCTAATAGTCATGGTGTTTGCCTTACAAACACAAAGTGCAAGGTTTGAGTCTCACAAGGGATAATTGGCTAGGCTTAGGCTAGGCAGTTAGCTTAGTATGAACCTATGAACACTGTTAATCAGCCAAGTCTCAAAAACCATCAGTCATTTGGGTCTCCATTTCTTAAAACTTTGTCAAACTGCAAACAGTACTCCAGACGTGTCTTTTAAACAATAGCTTCCTCTTGCCTGCGATTTCTTGCTGTCTGTGCATTCAAGAGTTCTGTTAGGCATAAATACTGTTTTCTCACACTGCAGATTACAATTTAGATTGAAGTTATCACTTCACTTAACTCCATTTCCTTACCCAGAATATTCAGATGGTCACGTATATATCTCTCAGATTTACCATAAGATAAAGAATATGGTTCCACTGTCATAACTATAGAATATGGTTCCACTGTCATAACTTTCTGTGGTAATTCAACACTAGCCCTACCAGTCTATAACCCGTTAGGTGACATAGAGGTTTTAACTTCATTTTGTTGATGTTTTCTTTTCATTTTAGGAATCCAACTGACATGGGCACCCAAAGGAAAAAAAGTAATTAAACTTTGTTATACAGCACTTAGATCAGATCCGATGAATTCAAATCTAGGTCTCCTGGTGCAGAGTTTAGTAGCTTAGCTATACCATTTATTTGGGTAAGCCTCCATGCTTACATCCCATTCCTCAGATGCTAAAAGGAACAAAAGAATTATCTGTAAAACAAATGACATTACGTTTATTACTATGACCCATAATCTGCTGAAGGAGATGTGCAGATGTTGTAGGAAATGCAGATGTGTAACAAATGTAAATATTAAACAGAAAATGTAAACAAATGTAAATAATAACTTCCTATATGCCTTCTGTTTTAATATGATTCTGTATTTAATGTTTTAAATAGTGGAAACAACTAGAAATGCGCAACAGATGCTTTCATTGCAGGCATAGCTCCAAAGCTTCCATATGAAAGGAAGTAATTGCTCTAAGTGCAGATTAGTGGCAATTAGCCTAGCACTGCCTAAGCTATATGAGTGGCCTTTTCAGCACTGATGGATGTCTCAGAGTTTGGCTGCTTTTATGGAGAGGCATAGGAGTAACAGAACAATAAGTAACAAAATGAGTGCAATGGGAGCTCTGATTTTTACATATAATTTTACACCCACACCTAGAGACTGCTGGCTGGAATCTACTTAGACAACAAGCATGAACCAGGTATTAGTGAATCAAATTAAACTAATGGATGTTGGGAGATATGAGCGGGAGTGTATAAGTCCTCAGATGTTGTTTAGCAAACTAATGCAAATAAATTGTAGCAAGCACATAGTATTGACAACATCTGTTTGTAGATCAGTAAATTCTAATAAATAAACACAAACAACAGGTAGTATCTTAATATATTTGCAAAAAATGAAATATTTTGTAAAAAGAGAAAAAAGGATTTGCAACCTCTGAGAGCTTGAAAGAGAAACAATGGTTGAGAATTTCATGAAGAGATTTGAAGTGCGATGAAACTGTACATGTAGGTTCAAACTACGACAAGAAAATACATTCCCAAAGAAAATAAAGTGATTCTGGAGTTCTTAATGGGTGTTTCCCACACAAATCAATGTAAATTGTACAGGATGGTAATATCAATTAGAAATGTTTTTAGTATGAAGAGGAATGATTACATTATGGCGAATAAATTGCATGTATATAGATCACAGGTGAAGAAAAATATGGCCAAGTCCTGGGATCTTTGCCTTTGATATGATATAGGAAACTGCTGCAAAATGAGTCATAGCCAATATAGCAAGTAATTTACAGAGAAGTGATGTTTTGAAGATCATTTTTAGGGCTTAAGAAGGGGTAAGGGACATCTGATAGCACTTCTGATCCTATGATGGCAAGACGATGATATTATTGATTTAAAACCATTATCTACAACTAGAAGGAAACAGCCAAAAATAATTAAATGCATATAAAAGACCATCTCCACTGAAATGTATTAAAGAATCACCTATACTGTTTTTGCAAAGGGTCAAGCCTCCACTCCATTCCTCATATAGGGTGCTTCATTCCATATTCTTTCTAATTTAGATACCATGCCATTATGATAATGCAGCAGCAGAGAAAGGGCAAACATTAGTGTTACAAAACAATTTGCCCTTCTTGTCGTCAGCATTCCAATACAAAAACTTTATAGTTGAATATGTTCACAATTCTCACAAGTCAACAAAGCAGAAAGCTAACTCTTCTTTATCCCAGCCCCCTCCAAAGCAAGAAATAGTAACACAGACCACAGAGAACAAATGTAATATCTCTACAAATCACATTACAGACAGTGGAAGTCACTATGAGTGCTACTCACTTTGTATGGTCTGAGTAGAAAGCCTTGACAAGTTTACTGGATCCTGCCTGGTAGCAGACACTACCCTGCTTGACTCGTCTTTTGTTGAATAAATGCATACACCTGAGTAACTGTTCTTTCAGTTAGTGTTTTGCAACATTTTGTGTGGAATCTGATCTTCTGTACTTGTTCTCTAATTCATATCATGTTTTTGCAGGTTCCACAAAATATTAGTGAACAACATTTTCAGTGCACTTACATCGGACATGCCATTCATCAAACTGCTCATTCTGAGATTGCGGTACAGGATCGGAAAATTTGCCATTTTCCCACTGTAGTGTGATCTCAGGGTTGTTATATATAATTATCAGGGGGGGGGGGCTAAGCAGAATTTGATTAACGGTATTTCCAATGAAATGCCATTTGTTGAAGTATCACTTCGATGAAGTGATATAGACCTGTTTTTGCTCCTTTGAGTGGGTGGTATCTTTTATTTGTGTGGACATTCATTTAAGTTTATGTCTGCTGCTGATGTTCTTAATCTGGAAGAATGCTTAATGGGAACATATATGACAGTTTTTTTATTATTATCCAGTGATGTGACAATAGTAATTTAAGTTGTGCCCTAATCTTTAGTATCAGCTTTCCATCTTCTCTGCAATGTAAGGAACAAGCTGTCCACTTGCAGTATTTCTGTTCAGAGTTTAATTAGAGTTAGCTGTTGTATGCATTTACATGCTGACTATATTCGTCCAATCTGATTCAGTGTTATGCATTAATTAACCCACTTTTTTTGCAGTTATAGCGGTCTCAAAATGGAAATAACTAGTTAATAAGGAGAGCATGGTGCAGAGGGTACTTAGCTATAATAAAATATTACATTTTTAATCATTTAGGTTTTAAGGTAAGACATACAGATAGGAAATTAGATGACTGTGTTGCAAAAGACAATAAGTACTCTGACCAAAAATGTGAAAGATCTAAATGACTCTTGTACTTTATTGCAAAATAAAGTACCATAGATATGTTATTTGGGTAAAATGACTGATGAGTTATCCTGTGCAGATGTTTATAAGGATTTCCCTCCCTTGTCTCCTCAGGGGTAGAAGCACCTTCAGAGCTTTTGTGTGAGTCAGTTAAGGTAGATATTAGTCTTTTGGGCTACTCATCCTAAAGTCATGACAGTGAGGAGGGTCAGAACACTCGATTCAAAATTTCTTTTGACTGTGTTAGTCCAACTAGGCTAGTGTTCTCTTTTCAGGAGAGACCTGAGGTGATATTCCTATTGCATAAGAGAAATTATGGCTAGATCCTGGGAAATTCCCCCTACTCTTTTTTCGATAAGTGCCATGGGATACTGCATAGTGGTTAAGGTGTTCACCTTATAAGCACAAGGTGCATGGTTTGATTCTGACATGGAGGAATTGGCTGGGCTTGGAATGCCTCACAAGCGCAATTAGCCTAGTAATGGTTTATGAACTTATATGGTACTGAAAACTAGTAGCAGCTCTTTTTGGGGGTGGGAGCTTGCATAGTGGTTAAGGTGTTCACCTTATAAGCACAAGGTGCAGGGTTTGATTCTGACATGGAGAAATTGGCTGGGCTTGGAATGCTTCACAAGCGCAATTAGCCTGGTACTGGTTTATGAACCTATAGGGGCAGCAATGTGGCTCAGAGGCTGTAATCTCTCCCTTCTAGTTCCATGGTGGGAGTCAGTCCTTATCTCTGGTCATTAACTGCATGTGTTTTCATTTTATCCAGTGTCTACTTGGGATGTCTCTCCCTTCTCACAGAAATTACTGGCTACTTTTAGGTCCCAGGGCCATTAGCCTAGTACACACCTATGAACCTATATTCACCCCAGGATAACTCCAGTGGCTCTACTCGATAGAGGCACTGGGAGGTAAAGTCAGGTGGCACTATGCCAGGGTAATCCTATGGCTAGGCTTGTAAAGGCCCCAGGGTCATAAGCCTAGTACACACCTATGAATATCCACCTGAGCTATCACCAGCTCAGACAGATGGAAATATCTCATCCAAAGAACTGGACTCTTAGGTGTGCAGCACCCTTGCTAAAGCTGCATTACAGTGTAGGTAATGGAAAAGTAATCCAAGTACCTGGTGTGGGAATGGAAAAAAACAGCAGTTGTCTGGTCTTCCAGTACCAAAGGCAAGTGTGCTGCCCAATGAGCCACTGACACATAACAGACAATTTTCAAGATTGCAAGATGAAGCACACTCACTGCAAGGTATCAGGATGTGACATGGCAGTACTTTTCATTTACATGCCTGTTTCTATGGCTTTGTTATTCCATCTTCAGTCTGATTTAGTAATGCATATAGTCTAAGTAAACTAACGCCAGCTTGAAGTTTGTTTTTTTTTTAATTTCTGGATTAAAGTAGGGCATTATAGCTTTATGTGTACAAATTGTTCTTTTATTTGCCTAATACAATCTGAAGACTAAGGCATCTAAAACTGCAAAATCTTAACTAGTTTTCTTTATGAAACTGTCATGCTGCTGAAGTTTGTAATAACATATAAACTGTACCATGCAATCTCCTACCAGTTTATATTTTTCTTACATTATTTGGAGGTGTTATGTTTTTTTTTAATGGCTTTATTTTTAGAATTATGAAATATGCCTTTACCTGAGAAGATAAACTCATAAAATTCTAATGTAGATTTTTTTTGTTTTGTACTTTCTTATCCCACTCTGTAATATTTTGTAATGCTATTTTCCTGCCCCTGATTCGTCCCTCCATATATTATTATTTCCATCTAGTATTTGTTGATATTTCGGATCCATTACAGTATATGCTTTATTACTTTATGAAATATTTCAGGCACTAAATTTATTCCACCTCAAGTCTTTTACATTGCGCAAAGCCTACAATGGAGTATAATTCAAGTTGTTTGTACGATGACTTTAAAAGTTAATAAATGCTGTTTGTAAGTTCAGTTCTGCTGTGCTGTTGTCGGCTGTTGTCATGTCTGTTACTCTCTTTGGACCATTTTATTAGTTGTTGTAATGTCCATAGATATTTTGACTTGCTCAAATAGTTTTTTTTTTGGTTTAAGTGGCATTACAAGTAGACATACCCATGGACTTAATCCTTTGCATTTTTAATTATATCCATTTTTTGTAGTTCCTTTATTTTATTTTTTTTCAATCTTTTTGTGCTCAGAAGGAATATGATTTTCTTGTGATGCTGAGTTATTGCAGGGCTATAGATTTACCTGGTCATTCTTCCATTTGTGTATTCCTTTAAATAAATGGTACTATTCTGTAGGCAAGCTATCTAACATAACATTTTGGAGATAGCTTTCGCATTTAAGATTTGAATAAGTCCACCACTTTTACTATAGAGCAGCTGAGGAGACAAGAACGTCTGCCTTAGTGGATGTGGATTTCTGTTCAGACAACAGATTTATTTTTTCTGGCATCTGTTTGGCTGTATCAAAACTATTAATGGGTCTGTAGGACTGTAACTTTGTACCTGATGACTATGTTGGTTAAGACACTTGAATATTTAAGCATGCCTGCCTTATGTTTCTGATATGCATTTGTATTTATGCGCTATTATTATTCACACTAGTAAGGAAAGGTCTTTGGGGAAG
Source organism: Protopterus annectens (assembly GCF_019279795.1). Classification (NCBI taxonomy): domain Eukaryota; kingdom Metazoa; phylum Chordata; order Ceratodontiformes; family Protopteridae; genus Protopterus; species Protopterus annectens. The sequence goes on along the minus strand of NC_056736.1, from coordinate 439,064,345 downwards.
AATCAGTGATTGCAAAGTTATACCCAGTTGCACAGTCCTAACACTAAATGTGTGATAGAGTCTTTCAATGTGGAACATTGAGGAACTTTGAGGAACATGAACTTTTTAAAACCCCAAATGAGGTACGTTCCTCATAATGAGGTACACTTGAGAGGTATGGTGCTCATCATTCCACAGGACATCAAAAGTAGATGGAAGGCATACTTCCAGCAGCTTCTGAATGAAGAAAACCCCACTGAAGCTATAACACTCCAGACACAGCCTACAGTTTAAAATGGGTTGGGACCATACCTCTCAAGCTCTTACTGCAAGAAATCTGGACAAAGCAGAACATAATGGGATGACAAAGAACTCAAAACGGGACACATTTTAAGTATTGCTTTTATAAACTTAGGGAATTGATAGAATAACTGGTTTCATGTTTGCATGTATTTTCTGAAGGATATAAAGTTTGAATGTCATTATTTAGTGACTTCAATCCTGACTGACTTGATAGAAAATTACAAACTTTATGAGGAATAGACCAAAAATATGAAGCAAAAATCTCGACATTCTGTGAAAATCTGGACAGTTGAGTGAAAATCTGGACAGTTGAGTTATAGGAGGTCTCCAGCCTAGAGGAAGTAAGAACAGCACTAAATAAATGAAGTCAAGGAAAGCAGCAGGCTCCATTGAGGTCACAGCAGATATGATCAAGATGTTGGGGTAAAAATGGCTCCTGAGGGTTATCAAAGCAGTACAGAGAGAAAGGCATATATCCCCTGACAAAGGCAACCTGCTACAGTTCTAGCCTGATACAATTGTTAATGTCATCATTTATCAGGTCACTTATAATAATACATCTATGGGTTTGCAAGTGATATCATATGGTTGATGGGCCTATAATTCCCAGTGTCAGTGGTGGGGCTACCATTACTTTATAACTACTATACTAATACTAGTATAACTAAGTCTCAGGGACAAAGTCTGAGACTAAGCTCAGGTTAAATAGTTTAAGGAGTTACTTGCCGGGGATGTTTAGTGTTGTTTATTAAATAACCAGGTATACTATCAGGTCCCATGAAGAAAGTATTTTTGGTCTTGAAAAGTACTTTCAGCATGTGTTTTTAGTGATGGCAGAGGGTTTGAGAATTTCAAAAATAAGGGGGCTTTGGATAGTCATATCTGTGGTAACATTCACACCAACTGTACTTGCTATTATGTTGGCAATATTTACTGGGTCAGAGTTGGTGGTGCATGTATGAATAAGTTAGAGCAATGTTGGATATTACTTTTTAGTTTCCTAACATAGCTAAAGAGGCATTTGTAATTGTCTTTGGCTTCAGATGCTAATGAAAGTGTGTGGGCTGCTTTTATTGCCCTAATAGTATTCTTCAAAATCTTAGTCAAATTTCTGATGCTATTTTTGATAAGAGGGGGTTGGATCTGCAGTATACTTTAGTGATTTTTTTTTCTTTTACTGTGGAGTCCATTTATGTTAGAGAACCATCGGGTTAGTGTTTTTTTTTTTTAATTTCCTATTATATTTAGTTCTAGTCATGACTGCCAATACTATATTTTATCTAAAGGGTCATAGAACATTGTTGTGGCAATGTGGTGATGTTGCTATAAGTGAATTTTGAAATATAATCATAGAATTTGATAAGATTAGTACATTTGAAATCCTTGTACTAATCTTATCAAATTCTATGATCCTTGTAACTGCGATGGTGCAGCGGTTAGCATTGTCATCTCACAGCAAGAGGTCCTCCCATTCGATTCTCGGCTGGAGTGTCTTCTGTGTGGAGTCTGCATGTCCTCCCCATGGTTGAGTGATGATAAAGACATGCAGGTAGGTGCGAGCGTGAATGGGTGTACCTTCTTTGAAGGTTGGGCATCGGGCTGGCAACTTGGCACCATAAAAATCCACTGCCAATCTTGAGCGGACCGGAGTTCCGGTGTGGCGACCCCTAACCAGGAAAAAGTCTTTTTAGTACATTTGAAATCCTTAAATTCTGAATTATTGGTTTCAGTGGGTTTAAAGATTTTGAAGATGAAAGTCACTAGTTTACAATCTGATTTAACTGGAGAAAGAGACACCAGGGGAATAGTACAAGATGATGCTTTATTCATATGGACCAGGTCAAGAATATTATATAATCTAGTTACTTTAACAATTTATTTCTTGGAGTTTTTTTATTAAATCTAAGAACTTTTGGGCATATACTATATTGGATGTATAGGTATGGCAGTTTATTGAGAGGCAGTTCAATCCTCCTATAATAATGGAGTTTTTGTTTATATGAAGTTCATCAAATGCATTTAGGAACCTTACATGATTATCAATGGATATAGAGGGAATTCCATAGAAGGTTATTAACTGATGGTTGTATTAGGATTATTTGGAGTTCAGTGGATTAAATTTGTGGTCTTTGGGAACCTATCTAGAGATAATATGATCCCTAACAAATATGAAAACACCACCACAAAAATTGCAATCAGGTCTGAAGGCATGGTAGGATGCTTTTTACAATTTGTTCTATTTTGATGTTGTTCTGCACATTCTTGTGAATTGGTTCAGCTTTTTGCCATTCACACAAAAGTTTCTATGCTTTTATCTGTCACAGGCCATCACCAGTTATCTGCCTTTTTCCTCCAAATAATCAACCCCTTTGCCCCTCCCAATTTCATGACCATTTCTGGGACAGAGACCCGGCTGGTGGGTGGTTTCTCATCCAGATAGGCTCGTGGGATTTTTTTTTTCCTGCATCCTCTCCATCTGAAAGCTTCAAATGAATGTCACTGAAGCAGGGTCTGCATTGAAGGCTTAGTACTTTATGTATGGTTCCACAGAAGTCCCATCTCTGGCTAAGGTCCAACCTTTTGATTGGTAGACTAATAGTATGCCACACCACTTGGATCCTCTGGGGCCTTCCTCTGTATCTCGGTGAACTTTACCTAGCAAAGTAAAGTATGGGATGTTCTGTTCAGGTGGGATATTCTGGTCAACTGTATCAGCCATATACTGTTATTATTTCCAACACTGAATAATTTTATAGTGACCTTTCAGTGAGATTGTTGTGGTCAGTGCTTTCTGATCTTGTTAATCAAATGATGTTAACATGGACCATCAAACCACAAGTTTTTCTTTGAGTGCAGGGCTGTTATTCCTCCTCATTTGTTTATTCTTATTACAAAATGCCAATTTGTGGTTAAGGATGGGTAGTTGTTCTGCTAGTTCATGCAGGGCATAACATTACTGTTCTAAGTTTACTGCAATATATACTTTATCAGTTTTTGATTGTGATTTTGTGTTCTGATCACTGACATGTTGCACATGCAAATTGTATTTGCTGTCATGCACTTTCCAGATGTTTTGATTTATTTCTGCTGTTCATGACACATAATCTGTGAAATGTGAAAGTTTTGTCATTTGCTATAGCTGATATGGATATGGCACATACAAAATTAGTAGAGCATAATGTGCAAATGGGTCAGCATGACAGATCAAACGTTGCTCTATGCAGACGGTATGGCATTACAGGCAGATTGGAATGCAAAACTGAAAGCACACAGGATGAGACTGAGTGCAGATAAGACCATTGTAATGGAAGCAAATATGGAAAAATCAGAAAACAATGAAAACTGAGACTGAAGGGAAAATAGTGGAACAGGTTAACAGCTTCAAGTATGTGGGAGGGGTGATTGAGGAAAAGGGAAGCCTGAATGAGAAGGCAAAACCTAGAATCAGAGGGGCTGCAGCAAACTGCCACAGAGTGCCAGGGTAGTGTGATGGAAGAATGCCAAAGAAGTTGAAAAGTAAGGTGTGCAAAACAGTGATGTGACCAGTACTACTGTATGGTACAGAAATCTGGACAGTGAAGCCAGAACAATAGAAGAATCTACAGATGATGGAGATAAACTGCCTGAGTTGGGTGGTAGGATGCACACTGTGGAGCAGATGAAGATATGAGGACATCAGAGCAGAACCCTAAGTAACTCCAATTGTATAGAGGGTAAAAGAGAACAGATTACAGTGGTTGAGGGACATGTGCAGAAAAGCAGAAGACAATTTGGTAAAGAAATGTTGGGACAGATTGGAAAAAGGCAAGA
>NC_056736.1:439045253-439055253 GCF_019279795.1 Protopterus annectens | reverse complement strand
TGCAAAATCCCTCAAGAACCCTCTGAGATAATCAACTGCAGTTCTCCCTCAGCGTCCAGACTAGATGCCTGCAAAGAATCAGAGGACATGCGAAAAGACGGATTCATGCTGGTCTCCAATGGGGATGCAGCAGATGAATCAAATGTAGGAGCTGAATGACCTACAGATCTATTACCTACTTCTAGAGGGATGTCTGGTGGAGATTAGAAAGCTAAAGAATTCTTACCTAGTGGGAGTATCTTGGGGTTAAAGCATTCTGCCATGGTACCATGGGCTAATTGTCTAAGCCACTGAGTTTTCAAGATAAATGGCCAGGGAAGACAAATAGCTTCTAAGTGTCATAGCCATAAACACCTTGCAGATACTACAGGTCATGGGAAGCACACAAGCAAAGAAGTCACTGTTCGTGATGATCCTTATGAGGAATCTGTCTCCCACACTGACATTTTTCCTTCCTGGATAACATGAACTCTAGGTAGCAAAATAAAACACAAAACCACAAAAGTAAAAAAAAAAAAAAAAAAAAAAAACCATCCCCAATGGGGTTGTGGCTAAATATTCAGTACAGCAACAAGGCATTCAGACCAACTAGCAAAAATGGATTTCAAACTGGCCGCAAAGAAGTTCTGGGTAATTGTGTCCGTATTGCCTTTCATGCCCTACATTCTCTGTAGAGCATAAGTGTGATGTACAGTGCATATAAGATCATTAGGCTTTTGTATACTGGCCGAGTGTTGTGCTGCCTGGGTGGGAGATCCCTTCTGTTTAAAATAGTGCAGCAGTGATACAGAAGGACATTATAAGATCTTCACCTCAAATAAACAAGGTACAGGCTTTGATTTTGACATTTAGGTTATTGGCTACACTTAAAATGACCCTTCCAGGCAGTTAGCTTAGTATTTACCTACAATCTTATAAAATACAACATATTTAGACTATATTGCACATTCCAGGTCTATTAGTAAATTACTTCATTCTTTAGTGCAGTGAATGTAGCAAAACAATTAAAGACAATATCAAAACTGGAGCCGCTTTTCTTCAACCCACTCATCAAGTAAAAATCACAAATATCGCAGCATACAGCAGACATATTTTTTGGGGGGAGGGCTTACATGCTTACAGGACATACCTATATTTCATTTTTAATGTCCCTACGTCTTCCCTGTCATCAAGAATAGCTGTCCCCTCTGACATCACTCAGTACAGACTTGACCAACCTGAATGGCTGATATGCTGCACTGTCAATACAGTCAGATCATTGTCAAATGGGGCCCTATACCAAGTCCCCAGTAGCTGTACCAATAACCCATTACTTGTCTGTCTCTTCCCAGATACCAGAAAATACTGATCACACCTGTCAGTTTACTTACTATTTTCTTCTTTACTTTTACAGTTATCACAGAGATTGGATTTCATTTAAAACTTTTATATCAAATTTTACAGCAAAAACACTGATAACCATTTTCTAAACAAAACACTCTCACATTGAAAACAGACATAACATGAGAAGCAGTTAACTTCTCTTCTCTTGAAGCCTACATTCAATAAAAATGCATCAAGGATACCCACACCTCCAGGTTAGTGGCACAGCACGGTGCTTCAGAGATCAGCCACATGCAACTAACAATGGGCAAAACTGCAATTCAAATTGTAGCTTGCTACAGATCACCCGCCATGTCCCAGGACCCCCATCCTGCATTTCTGGAAACACTGGGAAGCATAAAAGCCCTACCAAACACCCTGATATTGGGTGATTTAAATTACCCAAACATTAACTGGGAGAACTACTCAAGTAAAATCTCCCTTGCCCAACATTTCCTAGAATTTATAAACTCAAACTCCCTGGATCAACTGGTTAACACCCCCACAAGAAGTGACAACATATTGGACCTGGTCATCACCAACATAGGTGACCGGTGTTCCACACCAGAGGTCAACCCCTCGCTAGTTAGATCTGACCATAAACTAATCACTCTGGATATCCATATTCGCCCCCACCCCCAGTCAAAGAAACCACCGTGAAAAAATTTTCAAAAGCAAACTTCAAGTTACTTAAGACCGTGGTGGAAAGTTTCAAAGCCCCCATACTAAAGGATAACACTGTCCAAGCTGCAAAATCCTTTACTAATGTGCTCTACTGGCATCTACAAGAATCCATGGATAATGCTATCCCAAACAAAACCAAGACTCACTCCTCCAAGAAAAGGAAACCAGTCTGGTGGACCCCTGCCATAAACAAGCTATACAATAGAAGGAGGAAACTAGTACAGAAAAGAGTAAAATCCCAAGAAGGGAAGACATCCCTGATCAGTATCACCAAGAAACTACGATCCCTCATAAAATCATCCAAGGCTAGCTTCGAAAGAAAAATTGCCAAAGAGTCCAAAGATAACCAAAAGGCATTCTTTAGCTATGTCAAGAATCTAAGTGGCAGTTCTCAGATCTGCTCAGAGTTAGTGCAGAATGGCACAAAATACACTGAACCGACCAACATCACCAACAGGTTCAGTGAAAACTTCACCCCCCTCTCACCCCCAAAAAAGCCCATAACCATACCAATGTAGTGCCCCTGAAATCATGGACACTCAGGTTAAAACAGCCCTCTCCAAAGCCAAAAACACAGCATCAAGTCAGACTGGATGGTGTCCCAGGCTGCGTCCTACACAAGCTCCAAGATGAACTAACCCCTCACCTAAACACACTGTTTAAACTCAGCCTCTCCACAGGCAACGTGCCCCTAGAGTGGTGCACAGCAATGGTTATTCCACACCACAAAGGTGGAGCCACAACAGACCCTGGGAACTATCACCCTATTAGCCTAACTAGCTTGGTCTGCAAGGCTATGGAGTGCATCATCATGGATCTCATTAGCAGAGACATTGGGAACCCCCAAACACTGGACCCTACCCAGTTCGGCTTTGTTAAGGGTGGATCATGCCTCCTAAACCTGGTGGACTTCTTTGAGACAGTTACCAAGGCTATAGATGAGGAAAAGGTGGTCCACACAGCCTACCTAGACCTTGCAAAGGCCTTTGACACCATTCCCCATTCAGGTATTATAGACAAGCTCACTAGCCTGAACATAAACCCCTACATCAGGAGGTGGGTTGCCAACTGGCTCATGTACAGAACCCAGATGGTAAGAGTAGCGGGTGCTAGGTCTGACTCTAAACCAGTTACAAGTGGCGTTCCCCAGGGCTCAGTCCTAGGACCCCTCTTGTTCGGCATATACTTCTCAGAGATACAGGCAAGCACAGGAGGACTATGGCTGACCAAGTTCGCTATCGACTGCAAACTAGGGGCTATAATTGACTCTCCGGCTGACACAGACATCCTCCAAAAGGGTCTCACTGAGACAGATGGGTTCCTATGAGTTCAACAAAAATGCATTATGTCAAATGCGTTTTCGTCGACACGTGTTGAGCGAACAGGCAAAACAGCGAAGCGGCTGTTCAGCGAAATGTTTCCCTAGGAAAGAAGTCGCTTGACCGCTTCATTGTTTTGCCATGTTCTGAAGTGTGGTGTGGTCCCTTGCCCGGTATAGCTCCCGAGCATGATTGTGCAGCAGTTACTGACCTTAGGGTTAGGGTGCGGGTTAAGCTAAGTGCATATGTATGAAAGTGTTTACTGTTGTATATTTTATGTTAAATGTATGGTTGAATTCCGTTTGCATGTGTTTTCAGTTGTTTATTTTTGTTTTGGGGGAGGGTAGAGTTAGGGTTAAGGTAAGTGCGTATGTGTTTGGAGCTGTTTATGTGAATGTGTGAGAGTTACTGACCTTAGGGTTAGGGTTCGGGTTAAGGTAAGTGCATATGGTTTAAAATGTTTATTGTTTTTTTTTCGTTAAATGTATGTTTGGGTTATGTGCATATGTGTATTTAGTTGTTTACTGGTTTTTCAGGGGGTATAATTAGGATTGGGTATGTGTGTATGTGTTTGGAAGTGTGCAATGTGTTTCTTTTGTGGGGGTTGGAAGAGCGATTTCTTTCCCTAGGAAAGAAATCGCTGTTCTTCGGATTCGGCATTTTCAGCTTTCGCTGAAAGTGTGTCGATGTAAAATCGTTCACTGTTTTAAGCGTTCGATGTTGCAATATAGACCCAGACAGATACCTGGTGTCAAAACCATGGCCTCAAGCTAAATGCCAAAAAATTGCATAGTCATCCCCTTTGGAAAAAACAAAGTACCCACAAACTACCACATAGGTGGTAGCCCCCTAAATACGGAAGACATAATAAGGGATCTGGGGACACAAGCAGATAGTAACCTCCCCTTTGATAATCACATTGCCAAAGTGGTTAGAAAATCCTTCTATGTGGCCCACCTAATCACAAAAGGGTTTGCATCCAGATCAAAAGAGGTCATTGTGTCCCTCTATGCATCACTCATTAGACCCATCGTAGAGTACAATGCCCCATTTGGGATGTACCTTACAAGACACCTGCAACAGCTGAAAAGACCAAAGAAGTACCTCACCAAGAGGATCACTGGCCTTAAACAGATGCCCTATGCAGCTTGACTGAAGAAACTCCAGCTGTACTCGGTTGCATACCATCTACTCAGAGGTGATCTCTGCCTGACATACAAGGTCATGTCCAACCCAGAATTGATGGACATGCTCCACCTAAAGAAAACCATATCCCCTCGAGCCACATGCTCTAGGGATAAATTCCTGTCCCAGAGACTTCCCATGTTCTGGAACAAAATTCCAATCTACATTAGGCAGAGCTCCTTGCTAACCCTCTTCAAGAGAAACCTTGACGAGTGGATGGGAAACAGAAAGTTTACCCCGGGGATCACTTCAATGGCTCTGCTGGACAGATGCACAGGGAACTAATCTAAGGGGGTGGCAAAAGCCAACACATTCTGGCTAGACTTATAAATGCCTTTGAGCAGATAGCCTAGTACCTATCTATGAACCTATGAACCTATCCGGCAACCCATTAAACTACAAAAAATGTGTTAGAAGTTACAGTGAAACAGCACATAGTGAAGCACTATTTAGCAGCTATGTGAAAGGTGCAGAAATTCAAAAGACAAATTGTAATGCATTTTCTGTAAGCCTGCAACAGCCCACTAGGCCCAAGTGTTCCTTTACATGGGCAGCTCGGGAGCATTGCCTAGTGAAGTTACTTGGTCAAAGTCTCACAGTAGGCAAACAAGGGCTGAGGGAATCAAACCCTTCATTACAAGAAGCAGCTCATTAACAGCTCAGGGACTTACTTATCTGCAGGAAGTACAAGACAATCATCAGTAGCCCACCATAATGCATTTCACAACATGCACCTGCAAAAAACAAGCTAAATTTAAAAAGTATTCATAGTTAAAATATTAACATTAAATTTATACCCTTAATGCTGATCATTTTTTAAACCTTTATTAAGTTATCACTTAAGACACAGACACCCATACATTAACACAAAAGAAAGCAAACTCTAATAACATTTTTCATGCATCATATGTTTATTTAGTATTTGTTTACCACAGAAGTCTGACTGGGAAAGAGCCCATTTTCAGCAGAGGCCCAGGAGAAACATTCCAGATGTATGTGTTTGGAATGTGGGAGGAAACCCACATCACTGCAAGGACAATATGCAGACTCCACACACAAGGAACCCCACCCGAGAATCAAACCAGAGAACCTCTTTGTGTAAGCTGACAATGCTAACCACTGCACCACTGTACCAACCTATACTGCATAGCTATTTTTTCTTTGAAACAACTGTTATAAACTACAACATTATATATATTGTGGAATTTCTGCCTTTTTAATCTCACCCCTCATTCTCCTTAACATATTTTGTATATATTGTTTTCCTACAAAATTCCATTTATTTCTATGTAATTTGGTTCTTCCCTTATATAAAGATCTCACTTCCAGTTATATTATCTCATTAAAAATATTCAATACTTCAATTACTGCTGGTTTAGATTTTGAATTCCATTTTCTAGTAGTTACTTTTTGGCAGCCAATAGCATTAAACTTAATAATGTCTTGCAATGTCTCGGCAGTTCATATCCTGTGTCCCATCTTAAAAAAATAATTTCCTTGTTTACAACAATGTGCTCCCCCAATAATTCTGACAGAGTACTTGGTAGTGTAGTTTTAAAATCTACCAAATTATCACAGTAAAAACATGTTCCTAGTTATCCTTAGCCTTAGATGCGCCTTAGATGCTCGTTTCACTTCATGTTTTGATTTGATCTTCTTGATGGTTACTTTTAGCTCTTTACTGGTCTTTTTGATGGCATCTTTAATGAAGGTTGTGATGCCCGTGCACTGGCCCAGCAATCAAGGAGCCTCAGTCTTCACCACTAACACCAGTGAGGGGCGTCCACATTGGGAAGGATAACAATTACACACACAGTAAAGTACAATTTCCATTAAGAGCACACAGCAATCGCAGTCAGTCTGGTGCTGGTTTCTCCCTTTCTCTCCAGATCCCCAATAAGTCTCCCCACTGGCACAGCTATAGGGTCCAGATCTCAGCCTAGTGGTCAAGCTAAAACTTCCAGTACCCTCTCTGTCCAACCAGTGCTTTATGTCCCTGCCAAGTAACTGACACGCACATATGAGTTATATACAAACACACAGACACTCCTGGGGAAGGTTGGCACAGGTTCTCAAGCTATCCTTTTCTGCCAAGATTATACAGTAGTACCACTTGCCACCAGCCAGTAATATCAGCTACTAATAAGGCCCTTATCAAAGGGTGTCCAATTATTACGGTGCAATATTATTATCCAAATGGTAAGTGTGACGAGCAGCAAGGCTTATTTGGGGTGGCTTGGACAGTATCACTATATACATGCAATGTACTCTAGAGCTTAAATTATCTCTCAGCCACAGTTGAAAGGTTTAAAAATATTTAATAATAAATAATAAGAACACAAGACAATACTTTGTACTACACAGTGCTAGTCAAAAGTTCAGAGATCACAGAGAAATGCTTAAAATAATACAATAGTACAGTTCTGATATCAATACAGAAAACAGCTAAACTAGACTTCCTATTTCTTGTCTATATCTAAGAGCAAATACAGTTCTAAAATAAATTTACATATAGAGCAAGGCAGTGCTGGTGATGTTGTCAGTTCTGAAACAAATGCAAAATGCTCTGATTCTCTCTCTCTCTCTCTCTCTCTCTCCTTAAATTGATAACACAGTACCACTGACTCATTTCAGATTACATCATTGTTTTCTGCTTCCCAGGCTAGCAGAAACTCAATGTTTAACAGCCCTTTTTATCTTGCAGCTGGTCAGGAAGCCAGAGCAATAAAAGACATTATACATGTAAATTCTAGCCATTAACTCTGGTCTTAAAGCAATAGGAAAAATGCCTTCATTCAGACAACTCGGCTCCGAGTTTTGAGATTAAACAATTATACAATGCTTGACTTATCAGCTTTCCTCCAGCAGAGTGCAATATTTTTGAAGTTCAACATTTACCATAATTTTCTTACATTTAAGAGAACAAGCATGTGGCTTACGTTAATATTTACAAATGACAGAATTATCTACAAAATCCTGTCTAGCTAGGCTGGCAGCATTCAAATATCTTCACAGAGATAGATATGTTTATGTTACACGGCTTTAGACATTTTTTTTGCTGTTATAAAACTTTTTTACACTGGTCGACCAAAGTGGTTGTTTGTTTTTAAATTTATTTAGTTCTAGTAGTGCCATTTTGATATATGCACCTTTTTAAATGGGTGTAGAACTCCCTTGTATAAGTAGTAGCCAAGGTACAGAGGGACTGGAGATATTACAATAAATAAGTGCTCATCATAGAGCATGAGTAAGTTTACATGTTTAAAATCCCTAAATTCTGAAATTCACTGCAACAGTGTCTGAGAATTTAAAGGGGAAGATCACTGATTTGTTGTCAGTCTCATAACAATCAAGCTGTACAAGAAAGAGATGGGCATACTGTTTCAGGGCCTTATGTATACAGCAGAGGGTGCAATTTTGCATTTGTTCATAGACTTGTTGAAACAGATGAGAAAAGCTAAGTCTCAAGATCACAGCAATCTAAAGACCTGTCTTCCGTGACTTATTTGATGTTTGTGGCATATGTCTGTATTTAATAATTTATTTGTACGTTTTTTTTCATATGTGTACCTCCCTTTCATAGGGGTTCCATTGATATGGTTCTTTAAAACCCATAACAAAACTGCCCTTACTTGGTTTGCTCTGCTTGAGAAGAATTAGGTGAAACACAAGAGAAATTAATTTGAAGATTTATATACAAGAAATCATAAACTTTCAATTCTTTTTTTACTGAGACTATCCAGTCCCTCGCCAGTCAGCTTACCTCCCCCCTCTCGGCCGCAACCACCCCCAAGGTTCCTAATCAACCTGCCTTCAACTTAGCACCCACCTCTACCTCCTATATCCGTACCCTTCTAAAAAAACTTAAATCAACCACCCTAGCGGCCGACCTACTTCCGGCAAAATACTTGCAAATAGCAGCTGATGCCATTGCTTACCCTGTATCTATCCTTATTTTCCGTTCAATCTCTGAAGCCTCGATCCCCTCTATCTGGAAAACCTCCTTTATTATTCCTCTCCACAAAGGAGGTCCCTCCACTGATCCATCTAATTATCGACCCATTGCAATCCTGTCCCCTCTATCCAAAATTATGGAACGCTGCATTCACAAGCAACTTATCACCCACCTTACCCAAAACAAACTCCTATCTAATTCCCAACACGGCTTTCGCCCACATCACAGCACCACCACTGCTCTTCTCTCCTTTGTTGACTCAATCAACTGCAACCGGAACAACAAATTAATTTCCTCTGCGCTCTTTCTTGACCTATCAAAAGCCTTTGATATGGTTAACCATAAACAACTTCTCTTCACACTTGAAACCTTCAACCTCAGCAAATCCACCATTAGTTGGTTCAACGCATACCTCTTTGGTAGAAAACAAGTGGTACAGTGGCATAATAGGATTTCAGACCTTCTTCCCACTAATATCGGTGTCCCTCAAGGATCTATCCTTGGTCCCCTCCTTTTCTCTCTCTTTATTAATGATTTACACACAGTCCTTCCCAATACCACCTGCATCCAATATGCAGACGACTCTACCCTTATTTGTTCTGACGTCTCTCTCACCAACCTTCAAGCTACTACCCAAATCTGCTTCTCATTAGTAGAAAAATGGTTCTCAGACCTAAAACTCCTACTCAATCCAACCAAAACCAAATTACTTCTATTCTTCCCTTCTCCAGCAATACCTCCCAGTCTACAATTTCCCAGCACCCAAACCCCTACCTTTGTTGTCTCTGCTAACAATGGCACCAAAATCTATCCAGTCTCTCACACCAAACTACTTGGGGTGACAATAGACCACAAACTTAGATTTGACATGCACGTGAATCTGACCACTAAAACACTGAACAAGAAACTCGGATCCATGTACAGGATCAAGAAATTCCTAACCCCTCACACCAAGCTAACCATTGCCAGAACTCACCTCCTCTCCACCCTCCTATATGCCTCCCCTATATTCTCCTTTCTTCACAAAAAAGAGCTTAATAAACTATCCACTGCCTATCACCACATAGCTAGATTTATCACCGGTATGCCCTACCGTACCCACCATTGCCTAAACCTTAGAACACTAGGATGGTTAGAATTGCCTAATCTTCTGAAACTTAACCAGCTTACCGAGGCATTCAAAATCATTAAACACCCAGACAAAACTCCCTCTCTAAACAACATTCTCACCCCCTATTCAAATCTATCATCCCTTAGGTCATCCAAAATTAGTCAAGTATTGACCATCAAACCTAACAACTCAGGAGGGGATGCTCTCTATGCCAATTCCATTGGCAAGTCATGGAATGCCCTTCCAAGCAACCTTAGACAATTGACCACTCTGGACCAATTTAAAATTCACCTCCGAGCGTTTCTACAAACCCAATGGTTATGCCCATGCCCTAACCCTGATTAATATCCCATGCCCATGACCCCATACGGCCTAGACTAGCCA
>NC_056736.1:439010253-439040253 GCF_019279795.1 Protopterus annectens | reverse complement strand
TCTGTCTAACGTACAGAGCCATGTCCAACCCAGAATTGTTGAACATGCTCCATCTTAGCAAAACCAAATCTACTCGAGCTACATGCTCTAGGGATATAAACCTCAATACAACAATGAATAGAACATGCTGGAGGGATAGATTCCCTTCACAGAGACTTCCCTTACTATGGAATAGGGTCCCAATCTACATAAGACAGAGCCCCTCACTATCACTCTTCAAGAGGAACCTTGATGAGTGGATGGGTAACAGAAAGTTCACACCAGGGATCACACCAACAGCACTACTAGATAGGGGCCAAGGGTACTAGCTGCTAGTACAAGGGTCTAGGGAACTACTAAAGGGGAGGTGAATACCGCATAATGTGGCTGGGCTAATATATGCCTTTGGGCAGATAGCCCAGTACCAACCTATGAACCTAAGAATATTATGCGCTGTCTAATTCTATGTGACTGTTTTTATATAGGTTCATAGGTGTTTACTAGGCTAACGACCTCAAGGGCCTTTTTAAGCATAGCCATGCATCCCATATCTCTGACAAGTTCTGATCCCATGTGCCTCTGATACAAGATGTTTGGAAAGTCACTCAGTGGAAGTTCTAGCTTTGCTGGAGTTTTCATTTTATTTATACCCTTGATAAGTGTAAGCAGGGGCTTGGAAGATGAAACATTTGCAAGCAGGGCCCTGGGGATGAACTATATGAAGGTTGCATGTGTCCATTAGTGACATAGGTGCCAAACCAGGGATGAATTTCTGGTTTCCCATCCAGTTGTCCAAGTTGCACTTCAATTGAGATAGGGAGGAACTCTGCTTCACATGGATAGGAAGCCTGTTCTATTGACATGGTAGTCTCTGGGATACATACCTATCTCTCCAGCAGGTTCTATTTATATCACAGGCAAGGTTTAAGTCTTTAGAACGGGTAATTATGGTGCTGTTTGTTTTGTGTATATGCAGGAGATTCATCAGAGTGGGGTATGCCAATGCCCTGTACACCAGGCATAGATCTCTCCTCAAAAACCTTTAGGAGACAGAATACAAGGATATGGCCTTGATGTGGTCTGCAAAGGACATTTTACATACACCTTGTATTCTTTTAGTGAGGAACCTCTGTGGACGTTCCAGTTGTTGGATATGCCTGGTTAGCTACAGGTCTGATGAATGCAGAATACAGTGGAACAATGACTTCCTTGGACTTAGATGCCATACCTTTGTTTATACATTGTGCAACATAGAGTAACAGATCAAAATCCAGGTCTTCTGGATCTGTGAGATACATTCAGGGATCATTAATATAAAGGTTGATTTGTCATCCAAGTAAGTTTAAAGAGGTCGTAGGATTGTATTTTTGAAGCCATTTACAAATAAACTTGGTAGAAAAGAACTGTAAATGATGGCTAAGACAAAACCAAAAGCAGAAAACATGATTAGAAATATATGGGGGTGGAGGAAGAAACCTACCATAACAGAACTGTGAATGATGGCTAAGACAACACCAAAAGCAGATAACACAAATAGAAATGACTGTATGCAGAGGAAAACATCTGCTACAATGAGGCAGGGTGCAGACATTAATTACAGAGTTGAAACATTATCTGAGAAAACTAAATCTGACTTACTTCTGCTACATCTTTTGATTAAGGAAATATCAGTACTGACTCAAGTGATTTTTTTTCACTTGGAAATTAGGAACATAAAAATGATACATTATTCATGTATTTTCACATTACTGGGTATACTTGTTAAATTCAGGTCATCATATATGTATTATGCCTGTCTTTGCTCATGGCTGAAATAAATCCAAATGCAAGTATTTCCAGAGTCTGAGACATTTTAGATGTACACTTGTTTTGTTTTGTTTTAAGTATTCATTCATTAAACCACAACACGAATAAAAAAACAATGAAAAATTACAGCAGGAAGACCAAAAGAGAACGCCAGCAAACTGTACACAGTAAAAATGAACGCAGTTTTATTTTTTACGAAAAAGCGTTTTCGCTACAGACAACAATGCAGCTTCTTCAGATAAAATTCAAAGAAGAACTCCACAAATTTAAATACACACAAAACAGGAAATAGTAATTTTACGTCACTAAGGCAATGATACAACCTGTCATCATACTATTCATTATACACCCTCCTCCACAGATATACACTAGGATAATTCAGCCCACAAAACTAAAAGCAGTTCCTTAACAGTAAGGTCAGCATTAAAAATCACTCAAGACATGTAAATAAAAATCTCTAATTATAAAAATAATCTGAAAATTATAAAAAATGAATATAATATGGTAAATGCAAAAACTACCTTAAGTAACTGCGTAGTTTTAGAACTGCATTGATATTGCAGTTTTCATTGAGTCCCGGAGCTTTAAAGGCATTCAAGGAAAGTTGCCATTCAAGCTCACGGGTCTCTAGCATCAGTGGCAATGGCCCACCTCTAATGCTACCTTGTAAGTGGTCAATACCCATAAAGCAAAAAGCATGTCCTGGATTCTTATCAACATGCTTAGCTAAAGCGTTGTCACCTTTATTTTTCTTTATGGCATACATGTGTTGATAAATACGCTCTCTGAGCTTGCGGTCCGTCTTTCCAATATAGAAGCCAGGACAGCAAACGCAGAATGCAGCATAAACCACAGAAAAAGTTTGACAGTTAATCTTATGATTAATATGGAATTTCCTATTCCCAATGGAAAAAGAACTCCCAGGTCTAATGTACTTACAATAATTACAAGAGCCACACTTAAATGTCCCTTTTTGTCTACAAAAAGAAGAATCAAGACCTTTTCTTTGTAACAATTCTTTGAGGTTACTGTCCCTTTTAAAAACTACAAAGGGAGACGAACCCAATTTTTCTACCAGATCAGCCGAACTGGAAATAAAATGCCAGTTCTTTTTAATAATAGACATTATGGCCATAGCATTCACATTGAATGTAATAATGAAGCTAAGGTTAAACTGTTTATCACCTTGGGTGTGATTCAGGTTTTGAACTTCTGTTGGAGGAATATTATCAATAGGAGGAAATACATCCTGAATTTCAACCCTAGGAAGGGAAGACTGGTCTAAAAGGGGCTTAAAATAGCCCTCAGACCTTTTCAAACTAACTTCATTAAATAACTCATCAAACAATTGAGTAGGATACCCACGATTACAAAACATATCCTTCAAAAGAGAGCATTCAGTTAGAAAGTTAGGTAAAGTGCTGCACATTCTTACAGCCCGGACCAGCTGACCCTTCATAATAGCTCTTTTCTGTCTAAAGGGATGTGAACTGGAGAAATGCAAGAATGAATTGCAATAAGTCGGCTTTCTGTAAATAGAAGATGTTAGTACATCAAGCCCCTTGACCAACTTAACATCAAGGTAATCTATCTCCATTGTAGAAAAATTAGAAGTAAACTTCAAAAAAGTGGTAGTTTGATTAATAGTATTAACAAAGACATCCGCGCTACCAGTATCACCCTTAAAAAGGATGAAAATATCATCCAAGAATCTGGTATAGAAGGTGATGTACTTCATCAACTCAAGATTACAAAACAGGAAGTGTTTCTCCCAAAAGGCGACAAAAAGATTCGCCACACTAGCGCCACAGGGTGAGCCCATGGCCACACCCTGTTTTTGCAAGTAAATCTCCTTGTCAAACATAAAAAAGTTAGATGTAAGGACAATCTCCAACAACTCGGTGACCAAGTTAATTTCTAACTTTGGTGCTCCCAATTCAGACAACAAAATCCCTATCCATTCCACTGCTTCTATATGTGGAATGGAGGTGTACAGGTCGACCACATCAATAGTTAAAAAATTATTACGACCATCAAAGGGGATTTTGTTAATGTTGCTTAGGAATGTCCATGAGTCCTTACAGATACTTGGGATCTGTCTAATGTATTTCGACAGGATACTATCTATAAATCTTGAGCACGGGTGGGTCATCGATGAACGACCATCGACCAAGGCTCTCATGGGAGGGTTTAAGGCATCCTTATGGATCTTAGGGATGCCGAACATGACAGGGATTTTTGCTGGAAAGATGTCAATGAAATTATATATATCAATATCAATCTTCTCACCCAAATATAAATCCCTGTAATACCCTCTAATTCGACCATGAGTAACATTAACCTCATTCAAAGAGGCCTCACCATAAGCTGGGCTGTTTAAGATAAGGAGCATTCTTTCCTTATAATCAAGCTCATCCAAAATCACTAAACCCCCTCCTTTATCCGGTTTAATGACACGGATTGGTAATTCACTCAGATGGCGAAGCCCTGCTGCTTGCTCCTTGGTAATATTGAACTTAGAAAAGTCAATCTTACCCTGTGTAGATGAAAACAAGTGCCTAATGTCAACCTCACACATACTCTCAAACAATTGTAAGTTGCCATGCAAGGGTGGATTAAATAAACTAGGCATTTTAAGACCAAGCAATGCATTAGTGACATGGTCACCAAAAAACACCTTTAAATTCAGCTTACGGGTGAAAATTTTCAAATCAATAATAGCCTTAGCCAGGTTACCAGTAGAAGATGGAACAAAAGTGTAGCCAAATGCTAGCAAGTCCACTAGATCGGGCTCAATGTCAACCATGGAGAAGTTATAAATCTTAAAGTCACCCTTGAGATTAGTAATGATCCTAGGACCATCAGGGACTGGGCAGTCAATAGGCCTTAAGATGGAGGTTAATGGTACCTGTTCGTCTTCTTCGCCAAATTTGCCTTGTTGCTCCGTGTCCCTAAAAAAACCCCTCCATTATTGTAGGGGTGGCCACCCTTTTTGTCATGACCATTCTTCCAATTTTGGTTGACCGTACCTTTATTTTTCTTCCTCACCACTGTATTAAAGCTACCCTCCGATTCTATCAGGGGGTCAGGTCCAAGTTCAACACCTCCACAATCCCTAGAAGGAACCGGCTCATTCACAGTAAGTTGCCCTTGGTCCAAAACCTTGATTTCCAAATTAGGGTAAGCTTTCTTTTGTTGATAGGCAAGCCTGTCTCTGATAAGCTTTTTATTTTTATTTGCCCTTAGTTTCTCCAAAAGAGCATCTATGCTAACAAAAATACGATTATAGTCATATTTAAACTGCAAAAAATCAATGTCCACTTTAATAGCTGAATCCAATGTATTAATTTCTTCAGTTAAATTACAAATATGTAATGAATAGTGCTTAATGATAAGCTGTAAAAGTTGTGCCCCCTGTTCCTGGAACAAGTTTTTAAGGTCTGTATAAAAAGGAAGGTCATACAAAAGACCCGAAGGTGAGAAACTGTTCCTTAAACCTTTAGGAATTAAATGCTCGTTTAAACATTGCTGGAAGTACGCTGACTCAAGTTGTAGCTTTTTTAGTTTAACCAACTTTGAATCAAGAACTTTAAGTCTGTCAGTTAAACTGTCGACTTGAACGCCATTATTGTTAGGTTCAGTTACAAACCCATCATTACTAGGTAAAAAAGAGAAAGCACCTGTATTGCCCATCCATTCGGACAAGGAAAAGGAAGTGTTTCGTCCTGAAGGAGCGTTTGGTAATCCACAAACAACAGCTGGTTGTACCGCCGGTCTAGAGGACCCATAAGCGCCGCTTGGAGTAACACCCCCTTCATCGGACCGTTGCGCTACCATTAACCGACCTCCATTTACAAGGTCGCCGGAGTTCTGCATATTTTGAGGACACAAACCGGAAGGTGGAAAAGTACCATTCGGAGTAGCTGAATGCACTGGTTGCCCTGCCGGTATAATCGACTCACCAGAACCATGCCCCGAAAAAGGACCAGTAGTACGGACAGGTTGTGAATAGCAAGCCAAACCTTGCTGCATACCATCAATACGGGCATTAAGTTGCTCAAATTTTTGTGTGAGTATCAAAAGTAAAGAAGACACATCAATGCCTTGGTTTTGGACCTCATTAGGAACAGTTCCAAAAATGTTAGGGCTGGCAGGACTCGTTGGGCTACCCGTAGCCATAAAACCAGTAAACCACAACACGAATAAAAAACCAATGAAAAATCACAGCAGGAAGACCAAAAGAGAACACCAGCAAACTGTACACAGTAAAAATGAACGCAGTTTTATTTTTTACGAAAAAGCGTTTTCGCTACAGACAACAATGCAGCTTCTTCAGATAAAATTCAAAGAAGAACTCCACAAATTTAAATACACACAAAACAGGAAATAGTAATTTTACGTCACTAAGGCAATGATACAACCTGTCATCATACTATTCATTATACACCCTCCTCCACAGATATACACTAGGATAATTCAGCCCACAAAACTAAAAGCAGTTACTTAACAGTAAGGTCAGCATTAAAAATCACTCAAGACGTAAATAAAAATCTCTAATTATAAAAATAATCTGAAAATTATAAAAAATGAATATAATATGGTAAATGCAAAAACTACCTCAAGTAACTGCGTAGTTTTAGAACTGCATTGATATTGAAGTATTCATTCATAAGTGAGTATAATTGCTATTTAGCAGCTTGGATAAAGTATGACTGCAACATCGAGTGACACAATCATGTTTGTGCTTTTGAATTCTCCACTGAAATACAGTAAATTAAAAGTTGTCCCATTGATAACACATTGACAATAAATATACCTCTTCCTTCTAACATCTACGTAAATGAACAGAGAGACAAACACAAAATAGTGACATGAACATTCAACAATAATACCACGATGTCAAGGTGGCAGTTAGTGGCTTGTCTGATATGAATCTTCTGAAAATTCTGGATTAATGCAGGGATGCGAGAAACTGAAAAAAAATGGAGGATATTCTGGAAGGTGAGCCATGGGCTTGGTAATACGGCAGAAAGTGGCAATGCTTGAAGTACAGGAAACTAGAACTACAGTTCCCACCCATTTATGACATTGCAACAATGACTAACAGCAATACTAATGTATCAACATGCAAAGCCGGAAAATAGTTAGGAGAGGCAGACCAAACCTCAGAAACAGGAATATTAGCTAACAATAAGTTTACTTACTGCAGTAACAGATATCTTGGCCTGTACTCAGAAAAGTTGTCCTAGGTCAGTGTCCAGAGCAGAGTACTTCATTTTCAACTAACAATCATAAAAAAACTGAAATATTGCTCTTATGGGATCTATCACCAGCCTTTAATTTGTGAATAAGACATTTTGTTATTATGTTGTAAACCTCAAAGGACAGTTAAGAGAATGGTGTTTCTGCCCTCAACTTCCGATCTATGGCTCCTTTATTCCTCCTCTTGCTTTCTGTATTTAACACCACTGAGTAATCCTGCACAAATTGGTTGATTGCTTGCTAGAATGTATAGTTCTGTACCTTATTATGTCTGTTCCATTCACACTTGACTTTATGCCTAAGGAAGTTTCCTTTTTCCTTTGTTCTTTGGCATTTATTAACTCTTGTGTAACCTTAGAAATGCTCCAAACACAAACGCTATGATAAAGTCTTCTCCTGTTTATAAGGCATCTTCTCCCCACCTTTGGATCTCCTTACTTGGTAGCTTGAGTTCATTAATTGTTTTAGTCTGTCACTTGTTTATGGCTGGGTCAAAAACACATATGGTGTAGTAAGATGTCTACAAATGCAGTGAATACAGCTCCTTTAAACTCACCATAACATACCTAAATATAGTACCTGCATATGTTCAAATTTCTACGCTGTTCAATATGTTGGCTGCATGGTTTAGTCCTAAAACTGACTTGTAACTTGTATTTTACTGTATTTCTGTTTCGTTGACATGAGTTAGGATGCAAAAAAATCTCTTTGATTAGAGCTGGGAAAAAAACAACTTTGAATATGTTTAGCTACCCAGTCAGTCAGTCAGATAGGTAAGAAATAACATACTTAATACACACGTCTACACAGGCAACTTCTGAGGACTTTCAAGGACGAAGGAAGTAAAAGTAGTCCACTGATAGGTATATTCAGCAGTTTTTGATGGAAGAACACACTATAATGGCTTCCTATTTTACTGCTGGGGGACATCATATAGAGTTTTTTTTAAATATATAATTTACTATCACAGTCTTGAAGTCCACAGTCATAAAATCATAATCTTGAGACCATTATATTAAGACTAAATTGCTGAAAACCATAATGTTGAACTCCTGGACTTGCCTTCTGCAACACTTATGTTAACTCTCATTTTATATATATATATATATATATATATATATATATATATATATATATATATATATATATGCATATATATATATATATATATGCATATATATATATATATATATATATATATATATATATATATATATATATATATATATATATAAGATTATTACAGTTAAATACACCTCTATATTTGAACTCAAGAACAGCAAGCAGACCATGGTTTCACTGCAGAGATCTGCCACATCTTTATCTGCTGTAAACTGTGCAATACATCAATTTAGTAAGAAAAAATCATGTGACACAACAATCAACTACACACACACACACACATATATGTGTGTATATATATATATATATATATATATATATATATATATATATGTGTGTGTGTGTGTGTGTGTGTGTGTGTATCATATATATGTATACACACACACACACACACACACATATATATATATATATAGCTTCCTTTTTCAATTTTGAAATACAGAAATCCCTAATTTCAGTATTTCAAAATTAAAATACCAAAGTCTTGAAATACCGGTAAACCAGAAGTGCAAAATTCAAAATCCTGAAGTACGGAGATTTTGAATTAGCGCTTCTGGTGTTGTGATGTGTGAATGGTAAGACGTGAGTTTGGGTATGTATGTATGTGCATGTCTGTTGGTTAGAGACTTTAGTGTCTGTCAGTGTGTGTTTTGACTGTGATGTGTGTTTGCGAGAGTGTGTATAATGTGTAGGAGTGAGTTGCTTGTGTGTGTCTGTGCGATCTCGGTGTTAGTTTATATAAGTGGGGGTCTGGGGGGTGCATGAGGGCTTGCCCCCCCTGCTTATCTGTAGTGTAGGATATTATATTTGAGTTGGGGGGAAGTGGTGTGTATGTGTTTGTGTGTGCTGTATCTGTAGTGTAACGCCGGGATTTTGAATTTTGCGGTTTTAGGGTTTCGGTGTTTGGTGTCTTTGGCTATGTAATTTTGAAATACTGAAAGTCGGGATTTCAGTATTTCGAAATTACATAGTGAATACACACACACACACACACACACACACACACACACACACACACACATATATATATATATATATATATATATATATATATATATATATATATATATATATATAGTTTCACTTCATAATCTCAAAATGCTGAAATCTCAAATTTCAGCATTTCGAAGCTCTGAAGCTGAACCATTCACAATCCCAAAACTCACAATCACAAACATACATACACCATCCACCACATAACACACACACCATTCCACCCACAGCACACAAACCACACAACCCTACACTACATATAAGCAATGGTGCAAGCCTCTCCTACACCCCCCCACACCCCTACTTATATATACCAACTCCAAGATCGCACATAATGAAAAAAAAATCACCACAGCATTCTACACTCGCTTGCACACAAATACACGACACACATACACAAACACCAACAAATCCAACAGTCGCACTCATACTTACACCTCCCTACTCTTACCCACACATACAATGTACAAAAACACACACAAACACTCACTCACCCTCAATTTCAGACACCACACCAGCCAAACACTTCACACAATGTACCGGAAATGCATAAGCTCTGATTCGAGATATTCAAATTCGCTCTTATGCACTTTTAACATTCTGCATTTTCAGCTTCATGGTCTTGGAATGCTGAAATTTGAGATTTATCAGCATATTAATTTTGGAATCGGTTTCTGTAGACTAGATCTGTGGTACAATTAAATGATTTCAGTTTGTATTTGAATTCAAATCATTCTGGGATTACTTTTATTTATTCATATTATTTATCGACTATGAATTATTTGGATGTTACTGTATCAAAATTAATTAACAGGTCATTGAAAAGTACTGCTTTTAAGAAGTATTTTACTTGTAATTTATTGCTGTCAGCCTGCAGTTGTCATCCATGATATATTATTTTTAAAATTCCCTATTCACAATTTTAAGGGCTAAAAGAGTTTGCAGTAAAGCAGCAGATCTAGCTAACCAATATTTGACTTTGAAACACAAATTTAGAAAACATAGATATTCCAACAGTTTAATTGATGAGGCATAGGCACACACTACAGCTCAAACTAGGGCAGAATTACTGGAGTTATCAACCAACTCAGAGAGAGAATTTAGAATCTTGATTTTTATTAATTTTTGGCACTAAGACTTCTAAAATTAAATCTATTATCTGTTATAGATTTTTTAATGTGAGTGTTCCTTCTTCATGTAAATTTAGGTATAAGAAGATTAGAAATCTAGGTGAAATGTTATCCTCTTTTAAACAACCATTTGAGAGAGTTGAATCAAGTTACAGAAGCGTATTTGGATGTTATTCATTTGGTCACTGTACTTTTGGCAGTATATATTATAGATATGAGTCCAAATATTTTACTCCTACAATTTATTTTTTTCTTATTTACTACAAAGAAATACTTGGTAGTATTAACACTGGTACAGCGTTCAAAGGTGTGAGACACTTATATCTCCTACATAGACTGTCTCTATCTCTCTCTGTAAACACAAGTGGTATAAGTGGTTGTACATGGGGCGGGGAAAGCTTCATGTACTTCAAAGAGTTATGATTGGTTCTCTCCAATCATATTTAGTTGTTATATACTCTTGAAATGGATGTCAAGAGTCACATTTTGAGCTTCACTTTGCTCCTCTCTCATTGTGAATTGCTTGATATCCATTTCTCAGATATAACAATTTGATTATGATCAGAGACCCAATAATAATCCTCTGTGTATAGCACAGAGACCACATGCAGTTATTATGTATGAAGATATAGACCTTTACTATTCAATATTAAATAAGAATATCTTCCATCTAAGTTGCTCCAGATGAAACCTGCTGATATCTAAACTCATATATACTCAAACTAACTTACCTTTAATTTCTCTACAAACTGTCTAAAATTTCTCTAAATATTAAATAATTGTCATATACCTTGTATTGATTCTTAACCACTGTTTTTGTATTATGTCAAACTTGTACAATTATTTAAACTGCAAATGTTTTTGTTTTATTTTTGAAGATTCACAATTCAAAAAAGGAGCCAGCACAAATCGGTGTGGAAAAAAATATATTGTAACTCATACATGGTGTATTAAAAAATACACCAAACCATCAAATTCACCAAATACATCAGACCGGTTTCGGCAATGCTGCCTTCCTCAGTGAACAAAAACAATATGACAAAAATTCCCTCCAACAGAACCTTTTATACATATAAGAATCAATTACCAATTAAACAATTGTTGAATTGAACAGGGTTTTAAAAATAATCATTCAGGCCAGGTGGAAATAATCCACCGAGCTTGACTATCCATTTATTTTCTTTTATATTAAGTATCTCATGCAATCCTGCCTAATCCTGTGTTTCGTGTAAAATGCAATCAATAACTGTAAATTTAAATGAGCCAGTTTTATGTTTGCATATATGTTTATACAGTGCACTAGCTTGTTTGCAGTTCTTGATGTCACTCATATATTCACTTATCCGCAACCTAAGTGGTCTAGAGGTTTGTCCAACATAAAATGCTGGACATGTACAACTTGCCAGATATATCACCCAATTGGTGCTACAAGTAGCAAAAAAAGTAATATCAAACACATAAGGTGTATTCTGGCTAGTAAAACTGCCGGTTTTATAAACAATTGCAACAGTGACCACATGGATAACAACCCATCAGTTTGTCCCCCATCATAGTTCTCTGGATAAAAGACCTATCCTGATTCTGACACCTTTTATAATGGTTGAACAAAGAGCTCAATGACCAGCTCTTAACGAAAGGAATAATTGCACCTATCTCCCAGAATTCCCATGAGTGAATCTTCCCCTTGGAGTATATCCCAATGTCTGGAAATAATATTCATGAAGGAATATGTGTTTTTACCATATGTAGTAAATAGCCTGACCTGATTACTCCTAGCGGGTTGGTCACCCTTAATACAAGTCCCCAAGGTGTCATCAGGGGTGCATTTAACCAAGACATCCAACAAGGTAATCTCCTTTTGGTGCCATGTTACCTTAAATTGAACCCCCCACATATTATGGTTCAGGTATTCCACAAACTCTGCCAAATAGGAGGCATCTGCTCTCCACACCATTCAACAGTCATCAAGATATTGTCTCCAGATACTACCAAATAAATATTATGACTAATATCATAAATCAGTTGCTCATCTATGTAAGCCATAAACAGGTCGGCATATATGGGGGCAAAAGACGCCCCCATAGCCATGCCCTATATCTGCCATGCACATTGTTTTTGGAAATAAAACACATTCTTAGTAAGAACATGTTCGGCCAAACAGACCAATAGAGTATTAAAGCCTGGTCTGTATAATTCGGCCCTATCCAACCAATATTGAAGGGAAGCCAACCCCACCCAATGGGGGATATGGTATACATGGAGGTGACATCGAGAGGACACAATAACCAGTGAGGTTCAAGTTGCATATCTGATACAATACCCAAAAATTGGGTAGTGTCTTGTATCTAGGCCTGAATGCATGGTAGCAATGGTTTCAAATAGTATGTAAGAAATTCAGAAATGGGTTCAGTAAGTGAGCCCCACCCCGAAACAATAGGTTTACCTGGGGAGGTTATCAAGATTCTTATGAATTTTAGGAAGCATGTCTAAACATTGTTGTTTAGGGTGATCGACTTTCAAGTGATGAGCAATTTCCTTTGAAATAATACGTTCTTCAACTGCCAAATCCAAGAAGGCACCAATCTCAACCTTAAATCTGGCTGTGGGATCTATAGGCATTATCTGATTTGTCTCTGTGCCTCATCATTATATTGTGTCCAGTCTTGGACAACTATAGCTCCTCCCTTGTCTGCCGCTGAAATAACAATATCTTTGTTTGATCTAAGCTCATCTATGCAAATTCTTTCTGCCCGAGTAACATTGTCCCTACTTAAATAATCCTTACCCAAATTTCAATGTAAATCTTTGAGCACATTACCCTAAAAGAGTGAAACAACTGGAGACAAAGGTGGCTTGAACGTGGACTTCCGAAATCTAAAAGATCTATTATCAGTCTGATTTGACTCACACTGAAAGAATAAATGTAAATATAAATTACGGCAGAAATCTACCACATCCTGTGCAAATTGATGTTCAGGCACAAAAAAACTGGGAACAAAGCTAAGGCCTTTATTGAGTACTTTTATTTGCATATCCGACAGACTCACAGAGGAGATATTAAAAACATTACAAAAAGTTATACCTGAAGCCCTTACCATTCCTTCTAAATTGGGTGGAACCTTTATGCTTCCTTCCCCCTCATCTGGACCTAGGCCTAAAGGGTGGGCCAAGTTATCTCCCAAATTATTTCTCTTAGACCTCGGTGACCTGTCCATGTGAGCCTCCTCCCCCTCAGTATTGGATGAGGTATCCTCACCTGATGTAATATTCTCCCTATTTCTTTTTTTTTTTTTCGAATAGATTTAGATCTTTTAGGCCTAAAATTCCCTGATCTAAGATTGGGAGTAGCAAATTTGCCATTCTTACATATTTCAAGGGGTCTCCCCCTATCAAAATCATCAACATCTCTCTGAAATTTCTTAATTTTTTTCTCTTTCAAGACATTTTCCAACTCTAACAAATCATTGCTTGGTTGGTTCAGACTGACATTGTAACATGGAAGAATCTGAAATTCTTGTACCCCTTTACTCAACTCATCTAATCCAGAAACCTGTTGTTGTATATTTCTCTCATAATAAGAAACTAGAGCATAAACAAAGCCCATTGAAGCTTGCTGTTGTACTGCAAGCCAGTCATCTAATAATAACTGGTCAACCTGAGGAACAAGTGGCTGAATCTTGACCCTCAGTCCCCGTGGGGATATCTGTTTCTGTTGATATGCCTTAAAAAAACGCAAGTTCCACACATTGCTTCTCAAACTTCTTATTTCCTTATTGAGTTTAGAAAAAGCCAACTTATGCCAATTAGCCAAATCATCAGCACACCCACCAAGTTGACCCACCATGATATGTGAGCCCAGACCAAAAACACCCAAATTGTGAGTATCAGAGGACAATCCTTTTATAATAGATGCTAGGTCCATGACACATCAATCTAACCCAAGCAAAAAATGGGGACCAAAACCAATATCAAATTAATAAATGGGAAAGAACCCAAAAAATATTTTGGTACCTGAAAGCGTACCCCACCAGAACATATACTGACAAAAAAGTACCAATGCAAAATAAATTATTCCAAAACTAGGAGCCGGACGGATATTCACCTCAACTCCAATGGTGGTCCTATGTAAATATAGACATAATCAGCAATTCTTAAGCATCATGCCAAGTGCCCACTAAAAATTCAAACATATAACTGCTACAGTATATTCCAAAATAAATGGTTAGTAAAGTAGCAAAACAAGTGGGCACAGTAATTAGCCCTGGTGCACACAATGTCTTCTCAATTAAGGCTTATTATCACATTCCACCAAACACAAACTACTGCATCGATATCAGTCCCAAATGCAAAAATGACATCAGTCCCAAAATCAACAATGGTATCTGGTGGACCACGCATATCAAAAAACAGAATTGGAAAAAATCCCCCTTTTCCACTCAAGCCAGATTTGAGACCAAAAACCCAACACAAAAATAAAAAGCTTTATCCAAAAAAATAATATTTGCTAAAAAAGCCTAACACCCTAAATCAACCCCAAAAATATATATCAAACAATAATCCTGCCCTAAATCGTATTTTGATACATTTCCAATACCCCACTTAGGGTCATGTCAGCACATAAAGATTGATATTAGTGTATATAAAATCACATTGCTAGACATAGCCTCCATACAAGCGCTTACCCCACACCAACATGACCTGTCAATTTTTGAAGATTGTAAAATTATTGTTCTTAATGTTTTGTAATAATTTGGAGCTTTTCTCCACAGGCCTTTGCTGAAAATGGGCTTCTACCCAGTTGTACTTTCCTTGTAATCAAATGTCAATAAATAAATAAATACATACATATCTGTTGCCGGGCATTTTTTTTAAAACAGTGCCAACAAATAAATCAACTTGATGAATACAGTTTAGTCAATCCAGTCACACTATAACAATATAGAAATCAAATGCTCATAGTCTTTTTAACTGATACAGAAAACTTAGAATCAGGGAGACTTCTCAGCACTTAAAATCAACAGTAATAACCACATTTTTGGAAATTCCATTCTAACTTTAAATCCAGCCACCAAGCTAGCAAAAATAAACTATGAAAAAATAAAATATAAAACACAACAAGTGGTAAAAACAAAACCTCCATACATTAACAACAAAAGCAAGATTGACTTAGCGCTTTTCCCTCATAACAGGATTCTGAGGATGCCCATTTGTTATAAAGGCGAAACCGATAAGTCAATTTTACAGTTGTTATTAATAAAGTATGGAGGTTCCATTTTTACCACTTGTAGCTTTTATTTAATTTTTTTCAAACTTTAGATCCAACCATAGCATCACCTTTAATATCTGTAAACAATGAATAAGAAAATTGTCATGAGAACCAAATTATAGAAATTAAAAATCCTGTATTCTACCTCTAAACATTATGGTAGAAGATAAACACATCATTTATAAGTTAGTTCACCATAATAATTGACATAAGTCGAATACACATATCAGTGCATATAATAAAGAGATAATAGAAGTTATACGATGTTACACATCACTCATTCAGAGCATGCTAGTTTTACATTTTTTCCTGTGTCTTAAAATATAATTTTGTAGCCACGAAAGTTATTGTGTGATTTTGATTCCCTGAAATGAGCTTGGAATCACTATCACATATACGTCTCTACAGAAATAAATTCCTAGGTTCATTATGACCTGGTAATTTTAAAGAACTGGTGTTCAATGGTAGTACTTAGGCTTAGTCACTCTTCTCAGTACTTCCATGGATGTAGCAGGAAATAAAATCACAAACCAATGTGAACCCACTAGATTATCCTGTGTCAGGGTCCTCATTTCAGGTCATAGATGGCAAGTAGCAGTCTGAAGTTTGTTGGGACCTATTCTCATGGAAACAAGCAGACACTTAGGGGAAATGGCCTAATGCCAGCACTGGGCCTGGTGTAGCTTCTTAAGTTCCCCCTCTTGTGTCTGTTAACCTGCAGTCAATCAACCCCCTCCCCATAAGGCACTTAGTGTCACATAAGTCATCCATGCAACCTGACACATAGTATGGAGTTGGTGAATGAAAGCTAGGAGAATGTGTAAATTAACATATCAGACTGCGATGAAGATAAGGATAATAAGACTATATCCTTCAACTCTCCACTGTATAATATCTTCTTCTTCTTCTTCTGGCTTTTTCTGGTTAGGGGTCGCCGCAGTGGAACACCTGTCTGCTCATGATTGGCAGTGGAGTTTTATGGTGTCGAGTTGCCAGCTCGGCGCCCAACCTTCCACAGACGGCACACACACACACACACATACACTCACACCTAGGGCCAATTTAGAGTGTCCAATCCACCTACAGCATGCCCTTGGGATGTGGGAGGAAACCAGAGTACCTGGAAGAAATCCACTCGACCACAGGGAGGACATGCAGACTCTGCACAGAAGGCACCCCAGCTGAGGATCTAACCAGAGAACCATTGCATAATGTCTACATTGTAGAAATCTTCAAGTGTGCTCCATAGACTGGCCTGCAGCCTCCTTCCTTCTCCTAGAAATGCCTAAATGATTAATTATGGAAAATGAATAAGGGAAGATACTGTTCATCACCCTGTGGGGGCATTCACTATGGATGCTGGAACCATAACCCAAAAACATGGATATTGCTTCAGAGACTCCCAAGAAGGAAGCTCCCACAAAACTCCATGGGTAATGATATATGACATCCTGACCTGACACCACAGTCCACAGCATTTTGCCACCTTGTCATCAGACAAGGAGTATGAAACTCTGAGCAGAGTGAACACACACACATCTTTGAGGATTAGATAGTTCAAGAATTTGTCTTGCCTGCCCAGATTCCACTCCCTTATGGTTACATCCTTGCTAGAATAATTTTTAGCCATC
Source organism: Protopterus annectens (assembly GCF_019279795.1). Classification (NCBI taxonomy): domain Eukaryota; kingdom Metazoa; phylum Chordata; order Ceratodontiformes; family Protopteridae; genus Protopterus; species Protopterus annectens. The sequence goes on along the minus strand of NC_056736.1, from coordinate 439,023,064 downwards.
TCTACAAATTGACTCTAGGAGATGGCATCCAAAACTGTGTTTACAGCTACTATAGTGGAATACCACCTACATACCACGTATGTAGCCATATTATTATTTTGGTTGTGGTTACACTTTGGCTATCACAGCAGGAGTAGGCTTATGCTCACACAGGATGCTATGGCAGACATATTCCTCCTTAAAAGCAGAGCTCAAGTTATCCATCCCATATGTTATTTACTAGTGGAGGTACTATTAACTACCTCTTTCAGGACTCACTGCATTACCTCTTGAAGAAGAAGTAGGTCCTCAACTGTGGATGACTTTTACAAATCCTCTTCAGTTCCCACTTTTCTTCCTCTGCTTCTTCTTCTTCATCTTTTCTTGGGGTGCTGACTAGTTCTAGTAGTAGAAGAAGAAGAATACCACTTGAACACTGTGGAGAACTTTGAAACATCATGTAATGTATTTATTTTGTTTTGTTCACCATGGTAGAACACTGATCAGAAAATGACCAGTTGCAGCATTAGCCTTGCCTGCATTTTACAAGAAGAACAAACACCTAACCAATAGTTAATGATAAAGTAACAATATAGACTGAGATTGCAACATTGAGAAAAAAAAAACATTTGGCAATAGTTTGCAAAATGCATCACTGTAAAAGAAATTGTATTATATTACATGCATGTCAGAGAACTGGTCAGACATAAAGCAGGATTAAACAATTAGGAATCCAGGCTGTGCAGAATTTTGGTAGCAGTCCTATATTACTTATCATATAAGATATGGCCAAATTCGCCACAGGGGCATCCTGCCATAGTCACCACTGTCTCTCACTTGCTGAACTGGGCTGGCTTGAACTCCCTCACCTCTTTCAGTGGTATCAACTCTCACTCGCCCACAAACTAGTAAACCATCCAATAAATGTCCCATCCCTCCAGAACCTACTCCAACCCTATCGCACCACCAGACCACTAAGATCCAGCAACAAAAATCACTTGGAGATCACTAAAGCCAATAACTCTGCTGGTGAAGCACTATTTTCTTGCACCATAGCCAAATTATGGAACTCCCTTCCACCCACAATTGCCTCCATACCATCATGCACCCACTTCACAACTTTACTAAAAGCGCACCTAAAAACATGCTGGCTATGCTCTTGCAACTCCCACTCTAATATCACCCACCCCATCCAACCACTACCTTTCTTTCCACTCCACTAACTACCTTGATTATAGCAAGCTCAGATGCTCATAAACCTAGTACTTATTATACAGCAGGAACTTCTCATTGTAACATTTGTTAATGTCTGTTATGTACTTCACAGATAAAGATTCTAGTTGTCTACTGATATACTATGTTCTTCATCTGTAAATATGTTGTAAGTAATTGCTATGTTAAATTGTTAATCGCTATGTAATCCAATGTAACTACTGTCTGTTTATTTTAACTGTGGAGCTTTTCTCCCCGGGCCTCCACTGAAAATGGAACTACGTCCAGTCAGACACTCCCAGTCAACAAATTTAAATAAATAAATAAATAAATAAGATATCTCACAGGTTAGAAATAAGTAAGATCTGAGAGATATTGGATGGAAGGATAAAGCATGTGGCAGTTGTAGGACTTGCATGTGTTTTGTTTAAAATGAAATTGCTTGAACTGTAGTCAAAATGTGGTGTGGATAGGAATTTATGTGATATTACATGTGAGGGATTTCTAGAGTTTAGATACAAGCACTGCAAAACTGTTATCAGAGCAATGGATCAGTTTTGCTGGGCTCTGAAAAGCTGGGACTGAGATGCATTAGTTCCTAAAGTTATAAGTGGGTGGTAGATGTAATGAGTCTTATGGAAAGAGATGAAGGGGTTTCTTGACGGAGTATAGAGAATAAATCTTAGGAAGAGGCTTGCTATACCAATAATGGGGAGACACTTTGCTTTGGAGAGCGTGTTGCAGGTGCCGGGAGTTAGTTATGAAGAGACGAATTTTATTGGAAATAGTTTTCATTGTGACAATGTTTTTGTTAGTGGCAGAGACACTTGTTTTTGTTTTTTAGGGCTGAGTAAGTATATTTTATTTGTTAGCAATTTGATTAGTTCTATTAGATAAAGATGAAGCTGACTTTGTATAGCTTTGTGTTTGGGCTTGATCTCTAAATACAATGTCATCAACATATAGATTAAGCTGTAGTCATGGTAAGTCAAATGGCAGCTTGTTTAATAAAATAGTGAAGAAGAGAGGAGCAAGGATTGAATCTTGCAGGACACCTGATTTTGTCGTGCCTATCTGTGTCAGAGTGGGCCAAATTTTAACTGTAACTGACCTATTTACAAAAAACTCTTTGAACCATTATGTGGCCTGTGGACTGATTCCTCTATCAAGAATGTAAGACAGCATGATATGGTAATCAATAGTGATAAATGGAGGGGTTAAGTCAATAAAATGGCTGCTATCAGATTACCTCCATCTGTTTTAATAAGGATGTCATGAGTCAGTTTCTGGGATACAGCCATAGTACTTTTTCCTGACCAGAATTTGTGCAGTTTTTTGGAGAGAAGGTGATATGGTGTAGATATATGGTAAGTTTGTTGTATATGAGTCTCTGTAGTCCCTTACCTGGTGTATGAAGTATTGATACTGGATTCCAGTGACCTGTAGTGGTAGGTTTTTCTTCCTTTGGAAATGGCTAAATTAGGGCTAATTTTCTAGATTGTGCGCACTGGGTTTGAAGTGAGGCAAAGATTGTAGACTTACAATAAAGGAGTTGTAATGTAGTTTCAGCAGTAATTTATAAACCAGTGGAAGAGGTTGTTTGACTCTATGTGAAAACCCAGTGGGATCTGCTGTAGTAGAGTCGTGATCTGCCCGGTATAAATCTTAGTGAAGTAGAAGTGGGTAGATGGTCTGTATGGCTTGACCTTGCTGGGTGGTGGCTTGTGGAGTGGATGGTGGAGGTGGGAGGTTAAAGAAGTCTTTCTGGAGATCAGTGGGCATGAACTTAGCAAGTGTACATTGACTATAGTCTTGCATTCTGCTTTGAATTTGTGGCACCCAGCTTAGAAGGTTGTTAACTTTATATCAGAATGTTTTTGGTGACTGCTGCAAGAAAGTTTGCTTGGAAGTTAGACATTGCTTTTCTGTCTTTGAATTGCTTTGTTTGGTGAGAGTACATAAAATGTTTTGATACCCTTTCTCTAATGGTGGGTCCTTTTTCCTCATTATTGTCTCAGTAGACTATCTCTGAGTCAGACTTTAGCTAATACTAGTGCTGTCAAACCGGAAAGTGCTAGTGTTCTCCAGAGCGGCATATGCATCACATTGGCAAAGGCACTCCTACATTCTTTCTCTCTCTCTGTCTCTCTCAAACCCCCCCCATACACTCTCACAAACTCCTCTACCTCTCAACAAACAAGACCCCCAAATGATTACATTTAGGAGCACACTCACTCATTCACCCACAACTACCTAACACCCCCCAAGTGTGACCACCTACAGGAAGAAAGACGCTCAGACACATTCATACAGCTTCATTCATGTCCCTATAGACACACGCACACACACACACACACACACACACACACACACACACACACACACACACACACACACACACACACACACACTCACACTATCATACACCTGACCCCCACATCTTTGCTCAACTTGCCTGCGCTATGACTGTTTCCATAGGAGAGACTGGGTAACTGCTCTCTTTTGACAGCATTCACTTTTCCTACCAACAGTGATGTTATACACTGCAGTGCTAGGAGATTCATTCATTTGCACAGCAGCATAAATCAGGAGCTGCAGGCATTTACGGGGGCTGCACATGGCTAATTGGCACTAGCAACTCCTTAGCATGCAGTTCTACTAGCAAAACCACCTTCTGTGCTGAGGCTTCCACTAGCAGGAAACAGTAGAGGTAGGATGGTCTAATAATTGGAAAAACTTAACACGAGTGAGGAAATGGCTGTGTTAAGGCTTTCTGCTCATGGCAAGTCATTACGAATCTCAGCCATAGTATATAAACATCATACAAATGTTTCATAATTTTAGCTTCCTTTTTTCCTTTCTTTCAAAAAGGCTAAAAATGATTATTTCTGTATTAACTGCAGTGATCCTTGGACTAAAAATATGTGTAAATGCCATGCCATGAAAACCTCATACAGTTCACATTCCAGGAAAAAAAAAATCATGATTCAGTCTTTCATTTCCTCATAGTTGTCAACTATAGCTAATCTTTCTTGCGTTAGTTTATATTTTATTTAAGCATTTTATACCAATTTCTGTAAATGATAATATCACCCACTCTAACACATTTATAAACTGTAGCTTTCTAAAAAAAAAGAAAAAAGAAAGAAAGAAAAAAATCCTTCATGGTGTTCTCATACTGTTTTCTGATATCTTGTCTACTATTTCTAAAATTCACTTTCTGTCCTACAACCTTTTTTATAATATTCATATATATATATATATATATATATATATATATATATATATATATATATACCACTCTGGTTCATTTTTCTTTCATTCTTTACCTTCTACTATTCCTTCCCAATTTTCCTTTTATTTAAACAAAAGTACCGATTTTAACCCATTTTACTGTTACCTTTATTAAAAAGCAAATGAAATACAGACACCAAATAAACTACCAGATTGTTAATGCCTAACCCTCCATACTGTGAATCATTATATGTTAAGCTCCCTTTTATGGGGTTTAGTCTAGACACCCCCAAATGGAAATAGTTTCTAGCAATCCCTTCTCTAGATTTTTTTCAAAAATTCAAGACACCAAATGCAGTATCTCAAAATCCTAAATAAACTGTATTAATCAAATAAACGGTCTTTTGAAATCAAATCTTAGAAACATTTCCCGTTAGTACAAGCTACTCCATTTTTTTCTAACCTTCCTTTACAGTATTTAGTTATATTGACATATTTAATGATCTGAATATCTATGACAAGAACTTAATTTCTAACAAAATTGATTATACCCATTCTTAGAGCATCCCCTAAACCTTCACTATCTGCTTTAAGTCCTAATGCAACCTTCTATAATTCATTCAGAAAAATAATCATGACTTTCATCCATAATGTATCGTTTGTGACTAAAATCATGTTAGCCACATAAAATACTATTGCTTGCAGACTCACCTCTGTAATAATTCTCCAGCTTCAATGTGCCAACTTCTCTTTATATTTTGATCTTACTCCATTCTTTACTAATATGAAAAGAATCATGGTGCACCCGTGTTATGTCTTTCCCCATTTGTTCTTGTCTTTCAAACCAGCTGTTAATATATTGAATGACTTATTTCATGTCATAGGGCATTCTATAGTAATTTACTGTATGATCCCAAAGTCTTATTCTTTTAAAGCATTCTACATTATCTGATGACTTACTGGGTCAAATGCATTGAGTATATCATATATTAATAGTTTCCCACAATCATCTACCTTATATATCCATTCCATTACTAAATGAATTACTGCTCACTACCCCTAACTTGAGAACAATATATCTATGTCCCTACTACTTCCCTAAATATTTTTTTATGCTTACCTGCAATGTCTTCTTTAAAATGTTGCAATCCATATTACATAGCTAAATAGATCTCCCTTTACTGATATTTCTTTTTTCATGTTTATGGGGTTCCTTCATGAGTACTAAATTACAAAACAAGTATTCCTATCTATTCTACCTCTAAACATAATGCCTGAGGATAAACACATAACTGATAAATTAGTTCACTATAAAAATTGATATAATCAAGTACACATATTTTTGTATGACAAAAAAATATTCTTTCTACACTTATATTACTTTTCCTATTTTTTTTCATAAATTTCTTTCCATACATTTACTGTAAGCACCCAGCCACCAAACACAATATCTGATAACCTCAAGCTGGAATTAAAAGACTTTTTTTTCTCTTCTATCCATCGTACCAAAGCCCTTTCATGTGTTTATTTAACTCTAACCCTACCATATTTAATAAATTATTTAAAATCTCATGAATGCACTCATCTAACTGTTACTATTTAATAACACAAATAGTGCCATCTGCATAGCTAAAAGGAATTGGACCCCCATCACATTACCTCCATTCTATTTTCAATTTAAATTCATATAGCACCACATCCGTGATTACGTTAGACAATACTGGGTTCTGGCAGTAAAATTATTTTATACCATTCATTTATCTATATGACCATCAATGCAAATAATTATTAAACTAGACTTCCCTATCTCCTTTATAAGACCCCATACCTGTTATCAATTCCATATTCATTTAACAAATCGAACAGAACAAAAAATGTTAATAATATCTATAACAATCTTCCTATCCTGATACTGAGATTTGTTTTATAATTTCAAAGTCAGTAATAAATGTTCTGTGATGTTCCTCTTAACTATTTGAAAGACTAAATGTTCCATAATAATGCCAGATATCACCCCTGTTGTTTTTTCTGAAGGACTTTCATAACAATCTGAACCTATATTGGATGGGAAATCAGAAATTCACCCCGGGGATCACTTCTGTGGCTCTGCTTGACAGGGGCATAGGAAAATAATTTTCTTGGGTGGCGAAAGCCAGGGTACCTTTTTGGCTAGGCTTATATAGGCCCTAGGGCCAATAGCCTAGTACCTACCTATGAACTTACCTATGAACCTGTATTAGTCAAAGCCAACAGCCTTTGCGTCTTTATATTCTTCCTCTCCTTTTCTTTTCAAATAAATAACTATTTTTTCTGCACTGCTTTAACTCCCACCATTCATGCTTAACAAAAATCTGCAATTGGTCATTATCCATTTTCTTCTATAATGCATATCTAATTCCATCTATTCCTGGAGCTCCATCATGTTTCCTTATTTTTAGTACACTTCTAACTTTATTTTATTTAATCATATATCTACTTTCCTGCTACTTTCCTCATATTCCTTTCTTCATCCATAATCCTGTCTCCTCCTCATGCTGTTTGCTAATATATTAACCTCAAATAATCAATCATTTTACCTACAAGCTCTATTTTGAGTAACATAAACTGTATTCTTGTCACACAGCTTCTTCATAATAATATGTGACATTTGAGCAAAATTTGCTATCAGTGGATTGACTTCCTCCTTTTTTCCTTTTACATTAAATATTTGCTTCCTCATCCAGTGCTCCATTTTTCTTGTGCTTGCAAGTTTTCATGCCTCTCTCTTTCCTTTTTATAATATTGCAAACATCTTCTATCTGATGTTGTGGCTCTTTCCCCCTTTCACAAGCTTTTTCCGTACTATCTCTTTCTATACTGATACAAGTATTATCATCTCTGCTTCTTTTACTTACATGCTTCCTGTCATAATCTGTAACTTTTATGCATGTTCCTCATATCTAAATGATAGTCCAAAGCCTTTTAAAATGTCTAAACATTCTCTCTCTCTCTCTCTAAAATATTCATACTAATTTTACAAATCCACCACCAAACTTTTTTAAAATATTCTTTTCCAATGATTGCAAACATTACCATCACCTGACTCCATCCTTCAACCACTAATAACTACATTGTATGCAAAATCTGAAAATATATCTATGATTATATAACACTACACATTTCTTACTCACTAAATCAACATATAATACATTGGGCACAAAAGGTTGAAATTAATAAATGAAAAAAATAATGTATGCAGGGGCAAGCCAGCAGAACCCCCCATGGATGAGCTACATCCCACCCCCTTGTAATTATATATATATATATATATATATATATATATATATATATATATATATATATATATATATATGGGTCTACGTCAAAGTTTTGAACTTTCAAAACATCGACTTTCATATGGTCGAGACCATAAGATAGAAGTTTTGAAACTTCAAAATTGAAATAAAAAATTAAAAAAAAAATCTATTTTTCATATTTTTGCAGGGAGGCAAGGCTCCCTGCACCCCCCACAAACCTCCAGGTAATAAAATATACCAACTTCAAGATCGCACTACAGCAAGGAAAATGGTAAATATACCGTTCCATGCTGTTCGGTGATCTCTATTTAAACGATTTGAAGTTTTAAGACTTCAATCTTATGGTTTCAACCATAAGAAAATCAACATCTTGAAAGTTCAAAATTTAGAAGTAGATATATGCATATATATATATATATATATATATATATATATATATATATATATATATATACACCTATCAGTTGATCAAATTCATATTGGCAAGATGATATGATTGAATTTCTGAAAACTGAAAGCTTTTGAATGGAGATCGTGGTACAGTGAGGATTGGGAAATTTACCATTTTCCTCAATGTAGTACTATTTTAGAGTTGGTATATATAATTTGCAAGGGGTGTGGGGTGCACAGAGGGGCTTGCCCCACTGCAAAAACGTAAAAAAAGATACTTTTTTGTGTTCTTTTTGGAGGATTTTTTGTAATGTTCGAGTTTTCAGAAATTTGATCATATAGGTTCATAGGTTTATAGGTAGGTACTAGGATACTGGCCCTAGGGCTTATATAAGCCTAGCGAAAAAGGTACCCTGGCTTTTGCCACCCAAGAAAATTATTTTCCTGTGCCCCTGTCAAGCAGAGCCACAAAAGTGATCCCCGGGATGAATTTCTTATCTCCTATCCAATCATCAAGGTTTTTCTTGAAGAGTGCTAATGAGGAGCTTTGCTTGATATAGATAGGTAGTTTGTTCCAGAGTATGGGAAGTCTTTGGGACAGGAATCTATCCCTCCAGCATGTTCTGTTTATTGTGGTGATAAGGTTTAGTTATCTAGAGCGTGCAGCTCGGAGGGATTGGGATTTCTTTAAGTGGAGCATGTCCAACAGCTCTGGGTTTGACATAGCTTTGTATGTTAGGCAGAGATCCCCTCTGAGTAGGCAAAATGCGATGGAGTAAAGTTGGAGTTTTTTGAGACAGTGCATAGGGCATCTGTTTGAGACCAGTAATCCTCTTTGTGAGGTATTTCTGCAGCCTTTCTAGTTGTTGTAGATGTCTTGTGAGGTACATACCAAAAGGGGCGTTGTACTCTATAATGGGCCTAATGAGTGATGAGTAGAGGGGAACAATGACCTCTTTTTTCCTGTATGAGAAACCTTTTGTGATGAGGTGTGCCATGTAGAAGAATTTCCTGACTATTGTGGTGATGTGATTATCAAAGGAGAAACTACTGTCCACCTGTGTCACAAGGTCTCTTATCACACTTTTGGTGTTACGTAGACTACCGCCTATGTGGTAGTTCATGGGTACAGAGTTTTTACCAAAAGGGATGACAATGCACTTTTTGGCATTGAGCTTGAGGCCATGGCTTTGACACCAGGCATCTGTCTCAGTGATGTTTGTAGGATGTCCACATTCTTAGGAGTTTCGATTATGGCTCCTAGTTTACAGTCATCTGCGAACTTCATTAGCCAAAGTCCTTTTGTGTTAGCTTGTACTTCTGAGAAGTAGATACCAAACAGAAGAGGACCCAGGACTGAACCCTGTGGTACTCTACTTGTCACTGGTCAGAAGTTGGATTTGGAGTCTGCTACTTTCACAGTGTGGGTTCTGTCAGTGAGCCAGTTGGCAACCAATCTTGTGACATATTGATTTATACCTAGTTTAGTGAGTTTATCTATAATTCCAGAGTGGGGGATGGTGTCAAAAGCCTTCGTGAGATCTAGATAGGCTGTGTGAACCACCTTACTCTCATCTACGGCTTTGGTGACCACTTCAAAGAAGTCTATCAGGTTTAGGAGACATGATCTGCCTTTTACAAACCTGAACTGGGTGAGGTCCAGAGTTTGGAGATTACCAATGTCATTGTTTATAAGTCGCATGATGGTACGTTCCATAGCCTTGCAGACCAGGCTCTTCAGGTTAATGGGGCTGTAGTTCCCGGGGTCCGTGGTGGCCCCTCACTTTGTGGTGTGGGATAACCATCACTGTGCACCATACAGTGGGCACAAAGCATGAGGTGAGGCTATGATTGAACATGGGACTTAGGTGGGGTGCCAGTTCATTCTGTAGTTAATGTAGAACGCAGCCTGGGATGTTTTCAGGTCCCATGGATGCTGTGTTCTTGGCTTTGGAAAGTGTGTTTTTTACCTGTGCAGCCGTGATTACAGGAACTTTGCATTCTTCCGGTATAGAGACAGCCCCTTTAGGAGGTGAGAGGGGGGTAAAGTTAGCACTGAACCTATCTGCCAGGATGTTGGCAATATTAGTTATTTCTGTATATTTAGTGCCATTGTGCTGTAACTCAGAGCAGATCTGAGTGTTGCCATTGAGATTCTTGATATAGCTATAGAATGCTTTGTAGTTGTCTTTAGAATCAGTGGTGATTTTGTTATTGTAACTAGCTTTGGAGGATTTTATGAGGGATCTCAGCTTTTTACAGAGGCTGACCAGGGAGTTCCCCCAAATATGTGATTTTACTCTTTTTTGCAACAGTTTCATTCTTCTGTTGTAGAGTTTGTTTATGGCAGAGGGCCACCAGATTGGCTTCCTTTTTTGGAGGATAGCATCTTGGTTCTGTTAGGGATTGCACAATCCATGCACTCATGTAAGTGCTTATAAAGTGCATTTGTGTAGGATTCAGCAGTCATACCTCTATTGTCTGTCTGCATGGGTGTCATGAAGTTTGCCACTTCTGTCTTAAGAAGCATGAAGTTGGTTTTGGAGAAAAATTTTAAGGTGGTTTCCCTAATGGGGGGTGGAGGCGGGATGTGGATGGGGTGATTAGCTTGTGGTCAGATCTGACCAATGAGGACTTGACCTCTGGTGTGGAACACCAGTTCCCCATGTTAGTAATGACCAGGTCTAGGATATTGCTACCCCTGGTGGGGATGTGGATAAGTTGATCCAAGGCTTTGGAATTTATGAATTTATGAATTCCAGAAAACGTTGAGCAAAAGAGTTGGTACATGAACAGTTAATGGTGGGGTAGTTGAAATCACCCATTATTAGGATGTTAGGTTGTACCCTAATTTTTTCCAGTGTGTCAAGAAAGGAGGAGTAGGAATCCTGGGGCATGGTGGGGGATCCGTAGCAAGCTACAATATGGATTGCGGTCTTGCCCAGAGTTAGTTGCACTTGAATAATCTCAGATGCATTATGCTGAGCAACTAGTCTGGAGATGTGGATATCCTTAATGAATATGAACATGCCTCCACCTTTAGTGTTTCGGTCCACGTTAGGTGGCCGAAAGGTGTGTTATGAATTATAGCCTGTTAATGCAGGGGTGCTCGCTGGAGCCTTGAACCAGGTATCTGTCACTGCACAGATGTCGATGATCTCCATTTTAAGGAGTGCCTCGAGTGAGTGCATTTTGAGGTTTAGACTTCTAGCATTGAGTAGTATTACCCTCAGATTTTGCTTGCTTGTACCTGTTACAGCGGTGAGTTTGTCATTTGAACCTTGCCTAAAAAAGGCACTATAGGGGTGGCAAGAGCCTTAGCCAGTATCCAGAATCTCAAGGGCGACAGGTGCAGACCATCTCTGGCAAAGCATCGTGGTCTGTTGACCATGTCATCCCAGACAGACAGATACTGGATCCCCTTAGAATGACACCAGTAGCTTAGCCAATTGTTGAAGTTAGTAATTTTTTCCTTGTACTGTGCTATCATTCTGGGTGATGGCAGGATGCTACTCAGGGCTAGGGTCATACTTGACTGGGCTACAAGATCGGACAGCCCCTTCAAGTCTCTTTTCATGTAGTTCAGGGAGGTACATCTCAGGTAATTCACACCAACATGGACAATGACAGAGTCATATCTGTATTGTTGTAGAGTGACCTGAGTGCGTGCTTTATGTGGTGGATCCTGGCACCTGATACGCAGCTGACAGTAACTTTCTCCTGTTTAGCCTGGTGAGTGGAACATCAGTGTGCCTGACTATAGAGTCGCCTATGACTAGTGTTGGTACGTTGTTATGCCTTATGGGCTGTGGTTTAGTGGCACACAGACTTTGTCGGCTGTGTGTCATTTGGGTTGTGTTGGGGGGGTGGAGGTTGCGTGAGTTTCTGATTTGGTGGTCCCTTTTGCTTGGGCAGATTTTTATTGAGAGCCTATGCGAATGTAGGTATGTGTTTTGTGTTTCTATGTGTGTGTTTTGGTGAGTAGGTTTTGAGGGACTATGTGTGTGGTGTGGTGCAAGTGTTTACCCTTTCCTCTTGACTGTCCAGTCCAGTCTTGGGTGAAGAGAGCTTTGCTTCCAGTTTGGCTATATAAGTGCATCTCTCACAGGTTGTAGTGTTGGGTGGTAGGAGGAGAGGGGTGTATGTGTACATGAGGCAATTGCTACATTGCCCCAAGATGCCCAGATTCATCAGGTAGACAGGAGAAAACACTGGGAGCTGACCCTTAGACATGCCTAGATGGGTGTTTATTTCTTAAGTACTAAAACCTGTTTTCCTCTAGACAAGTGAGGAAAGTTGAGTGCTGTAGTAATTTGTAGCTTATTTAGTGCTTACAACTAGTTCTGAACAAGTGCTGAGCTCAAAGAAACAGATGTGAGTGCTAAAACTAAATACTGGTTAGTTCTAAGGGAAAATTTGAAGAGCAGACTTTATGGCACCGGGAACAGTTTAACCCTAGTTAAGTGGCGGGGGCTCAGAAGCTTACAAACAGTCCTGGATACAGCAAATCTGTATCTGGACTACACTACTTACAGGAAAGGCAGGAAACAAGCTTAGAATTTTTTTCTTTTTTGTAAAGTGGAAAGGGAGTAAGGAAGAGCAGAAGATAACTCAAGGTTAAGAACTAAGTGGGTTGGTCTTCTCAAATGTTCTCCCTGTTATAGGTAGAATGAGGTAATGACACTAAACTGGGAGGAGTG